>NW_025106720.1:0-189235 GCF_013123115.1 Colletes gigas
AAATCGAGCGTTTAAATAGGGTAATATGCACTGCTTGGCGACGACCACGAAAGGGGTGGATTGCGACGATTGGGACCTCCGGCTACACGAAATACAATTTGCAATAAACAACACGCGCTACAGGGTCACGCAACGCACCCCGTTCGAGGTCGTATTGGCGTATCAAGTGTCAGGACCGAATGATAACCCGTTGATTCGCGAGATTAGAGAACTTAACTCAACTTTAGGAAACGAGGTGGAGCGTCGAAACGTTGCGGAACTCCTGGAAGAGAACCGCGATCGTATGCGCGAACAGTATGACTTACATAAAAGAAAAGCGCGTTTGTACGACAAAGGAGATATCGTTCTTATCCGAAGCGAGGCCACAGCGACCGGCGAAAGTCGCAAACTTAGCCCTAAATACCGCGGGCCCTATGAAATTAAAAAGGTTCTAGGCAACGACAGGTATCTTGTAGCCGACATTGAAGGCGAACAGCAGAGCAACAGAGAATACAGTGGCATAATCTCAGCGGACCGAATGAAAATGGTAGCTAAGGCAGGGAATTACCGACGTCCCGTTACACGACGCCAAATGGGATTAGAAACCGATTAACCATGATCCAGCAACGAGGGCGTTGATCGACTCAGGACGGCCGAACTGTGGACTGTTTGAAAACCCCGCGACATTGTACGAATGCGAAGACGAGTGAATGAGACGAGTGTGAATGAGAGAGAGAGAGAATGTATATAAACAGGCGGCGTGCCTAGCAGCGTGGATAAGAATAAGCGTAGCATAATCGAGAGCAGGTGTAACTCCAAGAGTGTAACGAAATTCCGAATAAGGTGTGTGCCGAAATAAATCTAAAGACCCTGTCTTATAAAAGTTACTGCAACAAGTATTATTATATATTGTGTTACGCTATCACGTGAACGTAAGTTTAATGCACATAGCGCCACAACGGGAATTAACTGTAACCCGATTATTCACCGTCGAGTCCAGAATCATGTAACTGCGTTTAGTTAAGAGCGAATTTCAAACGGACCAACGTATTATAATAAACAATACGATCGTATATTTTTCAACGTGGGCGATCAAGCTGGGGAAGGTAGAGAGAAAGGAAGGCACTTCTTTTCAGACACTTGGTTTATTTTCTAAAGGCCGCGTCGATGTCGAGATTCCATCGTTCCTTTAGTTTATTGTTTAGTCATAACGGACCGTGACCGTTTAGCTATTTCCGATAAGAGTTTCAATGGTCTTGACACGCAGCAGGGCCTCGCGACACTTCACTTCGAGTTTCGTTTACTCTCACGAGGGTCATAAATTTTCTTAAGGGTTGCTTAGGCCGCTAGCCTCATTTTCTCTCTCGACTCCCACGCTCTTTCTCACGCGCGCCCGCTCCAAACATGGCCGCGTAACCTCCACACAACAGTAGGGCACAAACCCCGATTGGACTAGGACAATTCAGAGGGAGGATCGAGGAATATTCCGGAGAAGGGACGAACGTCTAGGACGACGAGAAGATTTCCGCGGAGGAACAGATCGATTTTAAAAGTCAACTAAGTTATATCCAAAAGTCGTACATCAAGCTAACTCAGACGAATAAATTTTGCCAAACTATTTTCGAACGTACTTAGTAGTTTTGATTTTTGCGCGCCTCGCCGAGCAGAGCGCGGTTCAGCGCTCCACGGGCACCAACCCACCGTCCTTTTTCCCTAAACCGCGAACTCGGGACGCAACATATTTTGGTGACAGCGGTGGGATAGTTTAAAATAAATATATAGACAGTTTAAATAAATAAGACAAACTTTGCCGGCTCGCGAGTGCACGCTTCAATAGACTGAATTGTGACGAACTATTTTTATTGAACTTTTACAATATAAAATGGACATTAGAATCAGTGCATCCGCTCTCCCTTGGGGTTTCGCACGGTTTCCCCAAGGGCACGGGTAAATACCGGAGACGGGTGATTTCGGCGGCCGTGCAAGCCACCACCGTTATCACATGCACCCTGTTCACATCACGGTTGAACTTTCGCCTTAATTCAGCACGGAGAGACGAACGCCACTGAACGAGGTTCCTGAAGGGCAGAGAGTCGACCATCACTGCCGATCGGAACATCTGAAGGACATCACGGGCCAGTCCATCGCCGATTCCGAACATCTTCCGGGACGCAGGCCGCCGACTCAGCAGATCGACGACAAGCGAAAAACCCCCTGTTGCAGGAGAACTGGTGAATAAATTCTAGAGCGTTTCCGTCGTATTTGCTAGCGAACTGTAAGTGTAGTAAAATAATAATAATCGCAGCGCAGACTAGTAGCTAGATTTATTTGTACTGGTCTGATTTATTCGCACTAAGTAGATTTAATCAATCGATAAAATGCCGCCGTTCCTAAAGAAATACGTGAGTGCTAAGGGGAGCCGTAAACAGCGTCTGTGTGGTGATAGTGGAGTATTCATAAAGGAATTACTAGAATCTGCCCGCGTAGAACTCCCTACTCCCGGAGTTGTAGTGTCGCGAGTAAATGAAGCAGGTTTAGTTCCTGTACAATCTATAGTCCAAGGCTATAATTAGACGAACGGCCCCTTAAATATGATTAATAGCATGTTCGCGTCACCTCCTATGTCGTGCTCCTCCCAAACCCTGTCCATTGACCCGATCGTAACCCCGACTCGATCTTCCGAACCGATCCCGTCGCCTGAAACTTCTAAAATCCCGTCACGCATGCCGTACGACTTGGTTTCCAGTTTCATACCCCATTTCGATGGGAATTCAGCCCAAGTTGAGCAATTCATTGCCCAGTGCAGGCTCGCGGACTCGTTGATTAGGGCCGAGGACAAAATGTATCTACTCGCGTTGATACAGAGCCGGATGCAATATCTAATCTACCGCGACATCGTAGGCGACGACCCTCCCCGGACTGTAGAAGCACTAGTTAATTTAATAAAATCCGCGTACCCCCGGACATTTAACCTTAACGACATGCGAAGCGAATTGTGGGACGTACAGCGACGCGATCACGAAACGATCGAGGAGTTCGGCTACAGGGTACATGGTATTTTAGATCGCGGGATTCAGGCGGCGCGCGAAGGTTTCAAACCGGAGGAAATCGTGGGAGTCAAGGCATTACTCACGAAAAGCGCGGTACACAATTTTTTGAAGGGCCTGCGAAACGATATTATCGCGGGTATAATATCCAAGGATGATTTGCGGGATCTACGATAGGTCATTAAGGCAGCCTCCAAAATAGAAGGGCTAGCCGATTTTACGCGAACCTTGAAAACTACGAACACACCCCGGGACCGGCCCAGAATATTTAGGACACAAGTAAACGAGCGAGCTTGTTTTCGTTGCGGGAAACCTGGGCATTTGATCGCAGCTTGTCGGCGCGAGGCTGGTAATCGATTTCACGGGCCCCGACCCTATGCACCGAAATGCCATCAATGCGGGAAGATAGGGCACACAGAAAGACAGTGCCGTCGGAACAGTTTCGATCACGTCCCTACGCGTCCCCCAGTCCTCTTACTCTCCGCGAACCTAGGGGCTAACCCTTTAAACTCCCAGGTGACTTCGTCAACGGGCGCGATACGGAGGGAACCCCTGATTCCCCGCGCCGAGTCCACTGCATTTGTTACGAAACAGGTTTGAATCGTGTCGCGCAATTACCAACCATCTCCTTGACCCACAATCACTTCCACCGCGGCTCCGCTGAATTTCTGGTCGACACCGGCTCCCAACTTAACCTAATTAAACGGGAAGAATTAATTTCGGACCTAATGGTTAATATAAGATAATTTATCATCTTATCGGCATAGGCTCAGGGACGGTCCAAACGCGAGGCGAGGTCGTCATATCTATCTGCGATATTCCCATACAATTCCAACTAGTGGACGTAGATTTCCCTATTTCAGAGGCCGGCATTTTAGGAGTACCGTTCCTGCAAAAACAACAGGCAACTCTTAGATTTAAAGAAAATTTCCCATGCATTGTACAACTCGAGCAAGATTCGTTCGCGTCTGGTTTTTCATCGCATTATCTTCCTCCGCGAACCAAGGTCCTAATTTCGGCCCCTGCGAGGAATAACAACGCGTCGGGTTATATTAAACGGATTGATGCCGGATCTGGTATTTTCATAGGCGAGGTTCTAGCCAGCCAACGAAATGGCTTCGTCAAACTATACGCGATTAACACCACGTGCAACCACGTTACCGTTACGATTCCCCCTGTAAACTTAGAGGAATTCGATTCGAGACCCTTGGCACCTCGTTCTTCTCGTACAGGAAACTCGGCCGCAGGCAAATCCGAGGACCACGCTCGAAGGCTTAGCGAACTCCTTAAAGCTCTCGATTTGAACCACCTTCACGAATCCGAAAGGACCAGTATACTAGAAGTCATCAGTAAATTTCCGTACCAATTCTATTTATTGGGCGATAAATTAATGCCCGCTAACGTTCTTCATCATTCCATCAATACAACAGACAAATTACCGATAAATACGAAACAATACAGGTTTCCACCGGTTCACAAAAGCGAAATAGAAAACCAGATAAGTTCCTTACTTGATAGTGGAATAATCCAGCCGTCAATGACGCCTTATAATTCCCCTCTATGGATCGTTCCCAAAAAAACCCGATTCTTCTGGAAAGCCCCGATGGCGAATGGTCATCGATTATCGTAAACTGAACGAGAAAACCGTAGCGGATGCTTATCCTCTCCCTAACATTACGGAAATATTAGATCAGCTAGGCGGAGCGAAATATTTTACCACGTTAGATTTAGCCTCTGGATTTCACCAAATCCCCATAGATCCCCCGTCCAAGCCCAAAACAGCCTTCTCTACCCCTCATGGTCACTTTGAATTCAATCGAATGCCTTTCGGCCTGAGAAACGCTCCGGCAGCCTTTCAACGGGTTATGGACCTCGCGCTATCCGGGTTGCAGGGAATTGAACTCTTTGTCTACATGGATGACATTGTTATCTACGCAGTTTCCCTTTCGGAACATGCACGTAAACTGAGGGCCCTTCTGGCTCGTTAGCAAAATGCTGGACTAACTCTTCAACCGGCGAAATGTCGTTTCCTGTAAAAAGAAATTGCATACTTAGGTCATAAAATTACTAGTGAAGGAGTGAAGCCTGACCCAGATAAAATCCGAGCTGTAAAAGATTTCCCGGTACCCCGAACGCGGAAAAATATTAAGCAATTTCTAGGTCTAGTAGGTTACTACAGACGATTTAACCCCGGTATAGCTAAACTCGCAAAACCATTAACTAAACTTTTAAAAAAGGACGTACCGTTCCACTGGACTCCGGATATTCAAACCTCTGTCGAAATTCTAAGGGATACCATTTGTGCGGAACACTTGCTACAATTCCCCAATTTTTCGCAATCATTTCTCGTCACCACGGACGCTTCCGATTTTGCGGTGGGCGTCATTCTGAGTCAAGGAGCAGTAGGTAAGGATCTCCCTGTAGCTTACGCATCCAGAACCTTAAACGAGGCCGAAATTAATTATTCTACGATAGAAAAGGAGCTTCCGGCAGTTTTATTCGGAGTAGAGTATTTCAGACCCTATTTGTACGGCAGACAATTCACTTTGGTCACGGACCATCGTCCCCTAGTGTGGCTGCACAATGTAAAGGACCCCACTTCTAAAATAATGAGATGGCGAATCCGCCTAAACGAGTACGACTATAATATAATATACAAACCTGGAAGAGTCAACGCGAACGCCGACGCACTTTCGCGCAATCCCGTCGATGCCAACGCGAATCCCAGTCCCACTGTACACCTACGCGCAGATTCCAATCCTGGTCCGAGGCGTCTAGGAAGGGTGCACGTCTGCGCAGACAAACCACCAATCATAAATTCCGAAATGGACAGGATGGATGAAGCGTTATCCGCGGAAAACGATAGATTCATAGCTTCTGTGTTCCTAGCGCGCAGGAAAACAGCGAGCAAATTAAACGAGGTCACCAACAACGTACTAAAGACTTTTGATTCGGGAAAATCATGCTCAGTAATGAATTTCACGCGAGAACTTCCTGAAGGAACACCCCAATCGAGTACCCCAGAGTCTCCTCAACGCGGTCTTTCGTTGGCTAACGGGTGTATAATCCGAACCCCAGGAACCCGCTTCGGAGGCCGTAAGAGGGAATCTGTACTCGATGTGCAACCTGTATCGTCTCAAGGGAGAGGGGCGCCCTGTATGCCTGAGTATCCCATCCGGGTAGGAGACCCGGATGGATGTTTGCAACTCGGTCAGGTGGACCGAGGTTTGCGTGTATCCCGGCTGGAGAGGCCGGAAGGGAATGAATGTGAGTATCCCATCCGGACAGGAGAACCGGATGGAAGTACGCAACTCGGTCAGGAGGACCGAGGTTTGCGTATATCCTGGCCAGTGAGGCCAGATGAAAGGGTGAATGGAGATGATCAGGACTGCACAGGGAAATCCAGTGGTGTGACCTCGGTAGTAAATTCGGTAAACCCCATAGGAAACCTTCAAAATACAGAATATATTAATGACGAAAACAGAATCAATGTCGGGAAAAGGATTTTGATTACAAATGCCGATACAAATGAACCGACACCCCCTCCGACCGCTCCTACTATATTCTATCTAAAAGACCACCTCTTTACACGACGAGATAACCTCGTTCACTTCATCCCCATCAATGGCACCAATACCTCCCACACAACCGAGGGACTGTTAAGTCGAATAGGGCTATCTATAGAGCAAATACGACAATATAAAGTAAATGTTGGCGATGCCATGGCGTTCCCACAGGATAAATACTCGGTATTCTTTTTGTTTTCCAAAACTGACCCCCAAGACGAATTAAATTTTGGCCACATCCAAGACTCGCTGAAATCCCTTAAAAATCTACTAAACTCTTTGAATTCTGATACCTTCAGTATCTTAATAGACCCAAATAAATTCGACTCCTCCGCTCAGAACAGTATATTAAACTTGCTTAGGGAAATCTTTAACGACCCACAATATAACATTACCATATGCAGTAGGGAGACTATAATTCCGCCAAGGTCGGGACGGCCACAGATTATTAAAGAACATCATGAATCGGTAGTTGGAGGTCACCGAGGTTCCTTCAAACTTCGTCAACTTATTCAGGAACGTTTTTACTGGCCAGGCATGGCAAGGGAAATTGTAGATTTTGTTCGTGCGTGCCCCACCTGTCAAAAGAACAAAAATTATAGCATGCGAACTAAACAACCAATGCAAATTACCGATACCCCTAAACGTGCGTTTGAAAAGGTACAAATGGACATAGTTGGACCCTTACCCATAACTAATAAAGGTAACCAGTACCTACTTACCTTACAGGATAACCTCACAAAATATTCAGATGCAATCCCACTACGCAGCATAGATACAGTAACTGTTGCTCAGGCCCTTGCCGAACAATTTATTAGTAGATTTGGATGTCCAAGGGCTATTCACACCGACCAAGGCAGGAATTTTATTAGTCAAGTCATGAAAAATTTCTGTAAAATTTTCAAAATTCAAAGAATAACTTCTACCGCTTTCCACCCACAGTCTTTGGGCTCCCTCGAAAGAGCTCACCGCGTTTTCATCAATTACCTAAAACACTATTGCACTAAAACCGATTGGGACGATTGGATAAGATTTTGCATTTTCTCATATAACACTTCTGTGCATGAGGCCACGGGTTTTACGCCCCATGAATTAATTTTTGGCGAAAAGGCCAATATACCTTCAACATTCTCCACGAGCATAGCACCTAGAACCTTTGCACAACACCTTGATGAACTCTTTGAAAAAATCACCACCACTCAGACGACTGCGGCACAGAATCTAGAAAAGGCGAAACAGAAAAGTAAGAATTATTATGATCGAACTTTAAGGCCATGGAAATTTAATTTAAACGATATAGTATACCTGCTTAAGGAGCCCAAAACCTCCAAATTCGACTGTAATTGGCTAGGTCCCTACAAAATAAATCGATTATTCAGCGATTTAACGGCAGAATTAGCGCTAGGAAAAAATAGATTTAAGATAGTACACACTAATAAACTTAAACTGGCA
Source organism: Colletes gigas (assembly GCF_013123115.1). NCBI lineage: Eukaryota > Metazoa > Arthropoda > Insecta > Hymenoptera > Colletidae > Colletes > Colletes gigas. The sequence goes on from NW_025106720.1 coordinate 8,045, forward strand.
CATATAAGACCGAACTCTCCTTCCGAAGAAGACTAAATAAATTAACGTGTAATACTCAATGTAAAGGTTACTCAATGTAATATTCTGCGAATTCAGGACTGCGCTCTAATTATGTTCTCCATATATATAATTTATATCACACTTACCTCTAACCTTATGTACCTCTGCTTGTAGTTGTCAATGATGTATAGTTATTGCGAATCACCTCACTGACTATTATTAACTTTATATTTCGATAAGCGTCTGTACCGGGAAATATTAACTATTTTTTCTGCGAGTAGTAAGTAATCTCGAAAACATGGAGGCATGATAAGCATGAGAATATTGTACGCGTAAATATTGTAACGGACACCGACCGACCACAGGATAATGAATATGAATATCGGCGTTTACCTAAAAGCTGTTTTATCAAAACACCTTTTTGTATAAGAAGGGAGGTGTTACGCTATCACGTGAACGTAAGTTTAATGCACATAGCGCCACAACGGGAATTAACTGTAACCCGATTATTCACCGTCGAGTCCAGAATCATGTAACTGCGTTTAGTTAAGAGCGAATTTCAAACGGACCAACGTATTATAATAAACAATACGATCGTATATTTTTCAACGTGGGCGATCAAGCTGGGGAAGGTAGAGAGAAAGGAAGGCACTTCTTTTCAGACACTTGGTTTATTTTCTAAAGGCCGCGTCGATGTCGAGATTCCATCGTTCCTTTAGTTTATTGTTTAGTCATTACGGACCGTGACCGTTTAGCTATTTCCGATAAGAGTTTCAATGGTCTTGACACGCAGCAGGGCCTCGCGACACTTCACTTCGAGTTTCGTTTACTCTCACGAGGGTCATAAATTTTCTTAAGGGTTGCTTAGGCCGCTAGCCTCATTTTCTCTCTCGACTCCCACGCTCTCTCTCACGCGCGCCGCTCCAACATGGCCGCGAAACCTCCACCTCCACTCGGCTCGGGGGTGGATCATCGATCGAAGACGATCCGGATGGAGGGAGCAAAGCACGAACCCCGATTGGACCAGGACAATCCAGAGGGAGGATCAAGGAATATTCCAGAGAAGGGATGAACACCGAGGACGACGAGAAGATTTCCGCGGAGGACAAGATCGATTTTAAAAGTCAACCAAGTTGTATCTAACAATCGAGACGAAGACGAATAAACTTTTACCAACCCTTTTTCGAACATACTTAGTAGTTTGATTTTTGCGCGTCTCGCCGAGCAGAGCGGTTCAGCGCTCCACGGGCACCAACCCACCGTCCTTTTTCCCTAAACCGCTATCTCGGGACGTAACAATTGTTTTCCTTTTAAAAGATGTTTCCATTGGAAACACCTTTTCTATATGGAGGGAGGTGTTGCGTGACCACGCGAACGTAGCCCCAGAAATATAATAATCGATAGGTAAATTAGGAGCGAAATTCAAAAGCGGATGGTTATGCGTGATTGAGAGAATATTGTTAAGGATGCGCGATGCTGGTGGCACGCGTGGGAAAGATCTTGGGTAGAGCTCGAAAACAGGAAGAGGACACCAATTAGCAGACCCCGAAACGAATCGCGAGTTTCTTGTAAGTCACGTAACCTCTTGAAAAGGCCTTGTCCTTTTGTTAGTCTTAGGAGCGTCGATCGACTCCAGAAATGCTGGCGACGCTAAGGAAGTCATAAATTTCCTTCAAGGGTTGTTCCCTCGATCCTCGGAGCAGAGCCTACTTTCTCTTCCCACGTGGGCACCCCGCTGTGTAACGGAAAAGCGCGACTCCACCGAGTTCCCACCACCACCCGAAGACGGAGGGAAAGTTAGACGCCGATTCGCGGGGGCGTGCGTGCATCGGAAGGACGGCCTACCGCTTGGATCTGATGCGTCCTTCACCCTGATTGGACTACGAGGATCTATGGGAGGACTAGGAGGATTTGGCCAACGACTTCGGCGAGGACCTCGGAGGTGACTTCGAAACGCTACGATTTTTCTTATGTCATTGCGTCTCTAACCGGCCTTCGGACCAGTAGAATAAAGTACGAAGTTACCTAACGAAAGAGTTCTCTTGTCTAGTTTTATTAAATTCCCACACTCCGACAAGCAGAGCGGTTCTGCGCTCCACGGGCACCAACCCGCGTTCTTATCTCAAATTCCCCGCTAAAATACGCGACAACTCCACGGGCAGCGTTCCCCGCCGAATTCCCTACGAAGAGTCGGAAACAGAGATGCCAGAAAAGCACCGCCGGGTGCACACGCTCACATGCCAGATACGCGTACATGAGCTCGTGGAGTTTCGGAAAGTCGACAAAGGCAAACTGACGCATGCCCTCTTTCTCGATTCTCCGAAGCTGCCCGAAGTAATTTCGGATCGCCTCGTGGGAGTCGAGAGAGCAAGGCTCACATTTGCCTTCTCGCTCTAAACAACTGAAATCCGACCTCCCGTCAACGGCATACGATTTGGATTCTCGAGCCGAGATTCTCGACTGCCCAGGCATTTTTACTTTCCGACCTATGTAGGCGCACATAAGCAAAGTACCCATAATGAAAAAAAAATTTTGTAAAATTTAGTTTACGGAAATACACGTTTTAAGACCTCCTGATCATATTTTAATTATTGAAAAAAAAGAAATTTTTTTTATTCCCATGTATGAGCACACATGTATATTATTAACCAGTTAACTGTGATTGACGAGTATACTCGTCATGGAGAAGTGGCACGATTTTGTGTATTGACGAGTATACTCGTCATGCCTATAAAGTAGTTACCATTGACTATTTAAATTGTAATTTTTGAGAAAAACAAAACATATTCTTAAATTTCAAGATGTTTAGAATATTTTGAGGCCATGGCGGAATAAAACAAGCAAATAAAAAATATAAATAATTTGAGATGAACTTATGCATCCCCGTATGCACCGGCTGAAACAGCTTACCAGTTCGCATAACGAATTTATTTATGTGCAATGATAACGTTTTTTAGATGTTAGCCTAAAAGGGGCAAAGGCAAAAGTCAGAAAGTTGATTTTTAATAGGGTTCCTTCAGGTATGGTCAGTCATGGGACAAATGCGTGACACCGACCAGGCGCTGAGCCTATTGATACCTACTGGCCCGAAGATATCTAGCTATCGAGTGGGTTTTTATTGCGTGTTTAGTTTAATATGTATGTAATATATGTGTATGTTAAACAAATAAGTAAATATTACTAATAAAATTGTCAATTTTATAAAATAAACCCATCTTTTTGATCCAATATCTTACCAGCGCAACTTACTCTGTGATTGACGAGTATACTCGTCATGGCTCGATTCTGGCGACACAAAACGGTGCGCGCTCTCAAACGAGCGTGCCACAGTTAACTGGTTAATACGATTGAATATAAATAGCTGAATGAATTTAAATGAAACTTTACATTTAAGTTTTATGTTCTCATTTCAAAGGCGTGTGGACGGATTCAAATACGTGAACACTAAACGTAACGATGTAATTATATTATTTAATATTTACTAACTATTTAACATAAAGAACATAAAAGAAAGACATAAAACGTAAACGTAAAAGATCATAAACGTAAAACTGTGATTGCTCTCGACTAACGTTCGATACAGAGTGACGTTCCTGCAGTCAAAGTCGACCCTTCCTTATTCCTATCTTATAATAATGATCTAAACAAAACGCACGTTCGAGACGCAGTCTCTAAAACGTATTTCAGCTTAAACCTAAACACCTCACTCGATACCTACTCTAGCTTAGACTAAACACTCCTATCGACGCAAACGATAACGGTTCTCCTAGCCACGCATACACTCCTTACAGATTATACCTCTTGTTTCATAGTTGTTCCGATATATAGGCATAATGTATAAAAAATCTTTTAAATGTTTCATATAAATCTTAGGACGAATTAAATTTTATATAAAAAAAATTATATAAACTTTTTCTCTATCTTCTCTAGAAAAGAAAACATTAAATGAAATCTTATACATTACATGCTTACTTAAATCGCATTGAAAACGAATACCACAAATGTTTTAGAATAATGTGCAAAATGTGATTGCGATTTTCGCTAAGACAAATTGAAAACTCGTTTCTAACAAGGAAAAGTTGGAATGGTACCAGGTTTTGGGTTAGGTTTTACTTTGAGATATTATTAAAGTTATTACAGGTACTTATTTTCAGAAATAGAACTGTGTTCACCACTAGTCAGCGTGGCGTGAGTGATGAGGTCTTTGCCTGCAAGTTCCGAACTTCTTCTGCTCTGCTGGTTCGAACCCTGCTTGAACTTTTTTTTTTTATTTTTTCAATCATACTTTAATCGTACACTAAATATGACATTATATTTTTGTCTGACCTTCGAATATTTTTTTTTAAAGTTAAATTTAACCGATTACATTTAACATATGTTATTTTCCATGTACGAAGTACATGAATCTGGATGGTACTTTTCACAAAAACAGTCAAAACATAAAAATTTCAAGCACCACGTACATTTACTGAAAGTTTTGTTTTCACAGAAATAACAAAATTTTGTATCTAACTCTGATGGAAAGGCCGCTTCATTTACATTGATAAAATGTGAACGATTTTCGGATAGTCGTACCTTGTAGCTCGTACTTTTTACCTTATACTTCAGGTAAAAAGGGATATAGCTGAGAAAAACAGTTTTATGACATTACCTGCTAACTTATGTTACTGTTCTACAATGAAACGCTATGTTTTGTACCTTTAAAAATATTCGACTATGTCCTTTTAAAATTTAAGATACAACCCATACTTTGTATTAAACTGGCAAACGGGATCACTTTTCCTTTGTTTCTAGTTAGTTCTATTTAGTTCGTCATAACCAATTGATACGGTTATTTCAAAACAATCGAGGAAAATCATTATTAATTAATTTCTGCAATTATTAATTCTACTGTTTTGTTTATGTTATAAAAGTAAGAACTCTTCTTATTGAAAAATACCACAGCGTGCACAATACTGGTAAAGAGTGGAATCTCATTTTAATTTATTAATTTTCAATCTTAAAGTATTTTGATTTTCAAAAATCGTATTAATAATATACATATGTGTGCTCATACATGGGAATAAAAAAAAATGTCTTTTTTTTCAATAATTAAAATATGATCAGGAGGTCTTAAAACGTGTATTTCCGTAAAATAAATTTTACAAAATTTTTTTTTCATTATGGGTACTTTGCTTATGTGCGCCTACATAGGTCGGAAAGTAAAAATGCCTGGGCAGTCGAGAATCTCGGCTCGAGAATCCAAATCGTATGCCGTTGACGGGAGGTCGGATTTCAGTTGTTTAGAGCGAGAAGGCAAATGTGAACCTTGCTCTCTCGACTCCCACGAGGCGATCCGAAATTACTTCGGGCAGCTTCGGAGAATCGAGAAAGAGGGCATGCGTCAGTTTGCCTTTGTCGACTTTCCGAAACTCCACGAGCTCATGTACGCGTATCTGGCATGGGAGCGTGTGCACCCGGCGGTGCTTTTCTGGTATCTCTGGTACCCGTAGAGCGCTGAACCGCTCTGCTCGGCGAGACGCGCAAAAATCAAACTACTAAGTATGTTCGAAAAAGGGTTGGTAAAAGTTTATTCGTCTTCGTCTCGATTGTTAGATACAACTTGGTTGACTTTCAAAATCGATCTGTTCCTCCGCGGAAATCTTCTCGTCGTCCTCGGTGTTCATCCCTTCTCCGGAATATTCCTCGATCCTCCCTCTGGATTGTCCTGGTCCAATCGGGGTTTGTGCCTTGCCCCATCCATCCGGATCGTCTTCGATCGATGATCCACCCCCGAGCCGAGTGGAGGTGGAGGTTACGCGGCCATGTTGGAGCGGGTGCGCGTGAGAGAGAGCGTGGGAGTCGAGAGAGAAAACGAGGCTAGCGGCCTAAACAACCCTTAAGAAAATTTATGACCCTTGTGAAAGTAAACGAAACTCGAAGCGAAGTGTCGCGAGGCCCTGCTGTGTGTCAAGACCATTGAAACTCTTAACGGAAATAGCTAATTTGGCACGGTCCGTAATAAACAAAAAGAAGGAACGACGGAAACTCCGATGTGTCGTGGTTTTTAGAAAATAAACTAAGTATCTGAAAAGAAGTGCCTTCCTTTCTCTCTACCTTCCCCAGCTTGATCGCCCACGTTGAAAAACATACAATCGTATTGTTTATTACAATACGCTGGTCCGTTTGGATTTCGCTCCTAACTAAAACGCAGTTACATGACTCTGCACTCGACGGTGAATAATCGGGTTACAATTAATTCCCGTTGTGGCGCTATGTGCATTAAACCTATGTTCACGTGATAACATAACACCTCCCTTCTTATACAAAAAGGTGTTTTGATAAAACAGCTTTTAGGTAAACGCCGATATTCATTATTATTATCCTGTGGTAGGTCGGTGTCCGTTACAATATTTACGCGTACAATATTCTCAGGCTTATCATGCCTCCATGTTTTCGAAATTACTTACAACTCGCAGAAAAAATAGTTAATATTTTCCGGTACAGACGCTTATCGAAATATAAAGTTAATAGTCAGTGAGGTGATTCGCAATAACTATACATCATTGACAACTACAAGCAGAGGTACATAATGTTAGAGGTAAATGGGCTATAAATTATATACGGAGAACATAATTAGGGCGCAGTCCTGAATTCGCAGAATATTACATTGGGTAACCTTTACATTGAATATTACAGGTTAACTAATTTATTTAGTCTTCTTCGGAAGGAGAGTTCGGTCTTATGTGTGCCAGTTAAGTTTATTTGTGTGTACTATCTTAAATCTATTTTTCCCTAGCGCTAATTCTGCCGTTAAATCGCTGAATAATCGATTTATTTTGTAGGGACCTAGCCAATTACAATCGAATTGGGAGGTTTTGGGCTCCTTAAGCAGGTATACTATATTGTTTAAATTAAATTTACATGGCCTTAAGGTTCGGTCATAATAATTCTTACTTTTCTGTTTCGCTTTTTCTAGATTCTGTGCCGCAGTCGTCTGAGTGGTGGTCATTTAGATAGAATATAGTAGGAGTGGTAGGAGAAGGTGTTGGTTCGTTTATATCGGTATTTGTAATCAAAATCCTTTTCCCAACATTGATTCTGTTTTTGTCATTAGCATATTGTGCATTTAAAAGATTTCCTATGGGGTCTACCGAATTTACTACCGAGGTCACACCACTGGATTTCCCTGTGCAGTCCTGATCATCTCCATTCACCCTTTCATCTGGCCTCACTGGCCAGGATATACGCAAACCTCGGTCCACCTGACCGAGTTGCGAACTTCCATCCGGTTCTCCTGTCCGGATGGGATACTCACATTCATTCCCTTCCGGCCTCTCCCGCCGGGATACACGCAAACCTCGGTCCACCTGACCGAGTTGCAAACATCCATCCGGGTCTCCTACCCGGATGGGATACCCAGGCATACAGGGCGCCCCTCTCCCTTGAGACGATACAGGTTGCACATCGAGTACAGATTCCCTCTCACGGCCTCCGAAGCGGGTTCCTGGGGTTCGGACTATACACCCGTTAGCCAACGAAAGACCGAGTTGAGGAGACTCTGGGGTACTCGATTGGGGTGTTCCTTCAGGAAGTTCTCGCGTGAAATTCATTACTGGTTTTAGCACCTCGCCAAAGTGCCTCTCTCTTTTCATTTGTTCGATGCGAAACGCTCGCTAGGCGTAACCGGCTGATATCTTAACGTCCTACCGTCGCTTTTCAAAATTGAAGAACTGCGTTTATAATAGAACTACCCGATCCGATTTTCGTTAATTCTTGATAGTCTACTATTCTCGCAAATTCTACAAATAAATTCGAAAGAAAGGCATTCGTGGACCGGATGATCGGCTAAACGCGCGGTTTCGCAATCAATCTACACATATAACGGAGAGAGACATGGGGCGACCAACTTTTCAGAGTATATCTCTTCTTTCGGGTTCCGTTCCTATCGCGCCTCTCGTTCGTTTCGAGCCTCTTCATAGAGGATGATCGTCCGATTCTGTTGATAACTTATCATTTTTCCCTGGGGCCGTACGAACAGAGGGAGACGTCGATCGACGGTTACCGCAAATTTCACGTGGTAAGATATATTTTATAAATATTTATCAAAGTTTAGTCAACATTTTTTTTTTTCAGCATCCCTTTTGGTATGTTCCAAAACTAGTTTACTTCCTTTTCCTCCTTTTGCATAAATTACTTTAATATTAGTCAGTGGGTCTGATTTTAATTCTTTCTGTTTAATTAGGTTAAGTTGGGAGCCGGTGTCGACCAGAAATTCAGCGGAGCCGCGGTGGAAGTGATTGTGGGTCAAGGAGATGGAAATATCGCGCCCGTTGACGGAGTCCCCTTGGAGTTTAAAGGGTTAGCCCCTAGGTTCGCGGAGAGTAAGGGAACCGGGGGACGCGTATCATTAGGGACATGATCGAAGCTGTTCCGACGGCACTGTCTTTCCGTGTGCCCTATCTTCCCGCATTGATGGCATTTCGGTGCATAGGGTCGAGGCCCGTGAAATCGATTATCAGCCTCGTGCCGACAAGCTGCGATCGGATGCCCGGATTTCCCGCAACGAAAACAACCTCGCTCGTCTACTTGTGTCCTAAATGTTCTGGGCCGGTCCCGGGGGGTGTTCGTAAGTTTTGAGGTTCGCGTAAAATTGGTTAGCCCGTCTATTCTGGAGGCTGCCTTAATAGCCGATCGTAGATCCCGCAAATCATCCTTGGATATTATACCGGCGATAATATCGTTTCGCAGGCCCTTCAAAAAGTTGTGTACCGCGTTTTTCGTAAGTAATGCCTTGACCCCCACGAATTCCTCCGGTTTGAAACCTTCGCGCGCCGCCTGAATCCCGCGATCTAAAATTCCATGTACCCTGTAGCCGAACTCCTCGATCGTTTCGTGATCGCGTCGCTGTACGTCCCACAATTCGCTTCGCATGTCATTAACGTTAAATGTCCGGGGATACGCGGATTTTATTAAATTAACTAGTGCTTCTACGGTCCGGGGAGGGTCGTCGCCTACGATGCCGCGGTAGGTTAGATATGGCATCCGGCTCTGTATCACCGCGAGTAAATACATTTTGTCCTCGGCCCTAATCAACGAGTCCGCGAGCCTGCACTGGGCAATGAATTGTTCAACTTGGGCTGAATTCCCGTCGAAATGGGGTATAAAACTGGAAATCAAGTCGTATGGCATGCGTGACGGATATTTTGAAGTTTCAGGCGACGGTATCGGTTCGGAAGATCGAGTCGGGGTTACGATAGGGTCAATGGACAGGGTTTGGGAGGAGCACGACATAGGAGGTGACGCGAACATGCTATTAATAATATTTGAGTGACCGTTCGTCGAATTATACCCTTGAACTAAAGACTGTACAGGAACTAAACCTGTTTCATTTACTCGCGACACTACAGTTCCGGGAGTAGGGGGTTCTACGCGGGAAGATTCCAGTAATTCCTCCATGAATACTCCCTTATCACCACGCAGACGTTTACGGCTTCCCTTAGCCCTCACGTATTTGTTTAAGAACGGCGGCATTTTATCGATTGATTAATCTACTTTGTTCGAATAAATCAGACCAGTACAACTAAATTTAACTACTAGTCTGCGCTGCGATTATTATTAGTTTTCTAAACTTACTAAAAGTACGACGGAAACGCTCTAGAATTTATTCACCAGTTCTCCTGCAACAGGGGGTTTCCGCTCGTCGTCGATCTGCTGAGTCGGCGGCCTGCGTCCCGGAAGATGTTCGGAATCGGCGATGGACTGGTCCGTGATGTCCTTCAGATGTTCCGATCGGCGGTGATGCTCGACTCTCTGCCCTTCAGGAACCTCGTTCATTGGCGATCGTCTCTCCGTGTTGAATTAAGGCGAAAGTTCAACCGTGATGGTGAACAGGGTGCATGTGATAACGGTGGTGGCTTGCACGGTCGCCGAAATCACCCGTCTCCGGTATTTACCCGTGCCCTTAGGGAAACCGTGCGAAAACCCAAGGGAGAGCGGATGCACTGATTCTAATGTCCACTTTATATTGTAAAAGTTCAATAAAATAGTTCGTCACAATTAAGTCTATTGAAGCGTGCACTCGCGAGCCGGCAAAGTTTGTCTTATCTATTTAAACTGTCTATATATTTATTTTAAACTATCCCACCGCTGTCACCAAAATATGTTACGTCCCGAGATCGCGGTTTAGGGAAAAAGGACGGTGGGTTGGTGCCCGTGGAGCGCTGAACCGCTCTGCTCGGCGAGACGCGCAAAAATCAAACTACTAAGTATGTTCGAAAAAGGGTTGGTAAAAGTTTATTCGTCTTCGTCTCGATTGTTAGATACAACTTGGTTGACTTTCAAAATCGATCTGTTCCTCCGCGGAAATCTTCTCGTCGTCCTCGGTGTTCATCCCTTCTCCGGAATATTCCTCGATCCTCCCTCTGGATTGTCCTGGTCCAATCGGGGTATGTACCTTGCCCCATCCATCCGGATCGTCTTCGATCGATGATCCACCCCCGAGCCGAGTGGAGGTGGAGGTTACGCGGCCATGTTGGAGCGGGCGCGCGTGAGAGAGAGCGTGGGAGTCGAGAGAGAAAACGAGGCTAGCGGCCTAAACAACCCTTAAGAAAATTTATGACCCTTGTGAAAGTAAACGAAACTCGAAGCGAAGTGTCGCGAGGCCCTGCTGTGTGTCAAGACCATTGAAACTCTTAACGGAACTAGCTAATTTGGCACGGTCCGTAATAAACAAAAAGAAGGAACGACGGAAACTCCGATGTGTCGTGGTCTTTAGAAAATAAACTAAGTATCTGAAAAGAAGGGCCTTCCTTTCTCTCTACCTTCCCCAGCTTGATCGCCCACGTTGAAAAACATACAATCGTATTGTTTATTACAATACGCTGGTCCGTTTGGATTTCGCTCCTAACTAAAACGCAGTTACATGACTCTGCACTCGACGGTGAATAATCGGGTTACAATTAATTCCCGTTGTGGCGCTATGTGCATTAAACCTACGTTCACGTGATAACGTAACATTACAATTGGAATCATATGCCGATTATCGCGAAGTCGTATTTCAGCTGTTTCTCTTTTAGAAAAGCAAGAACGAAAGGCTGACACTAGCGTTCTTTATCGTTTTCCCGAAATTGTGCGAAGTGCCGAGCTCACGTACACGTGGCTCGTGCGGTAGTATATGCCTGCTATCCCCACCACTCCGTTAGACGCTAAGGAAATTCATTCTCCATTGTCGATTTCGATGCAGTTAATTATGCCCGATCTGGCCACACTGGACACGATCAAACAGGGTTTAGCTAGCCGAAGGCGAGCAGCACGAGTTGACCTGATCCTCGATGTTTTATGTTATTACAACCTTCCATAAAACGAAATGTTATTGTATACTACCTCATTGAATTTGTTTCAAAAAGAGCTGTAATATTATAAACAACAAAATATAGCGTTTCGTTTAAATAGCACATCTAACCTTGAACCTTTCCCCACTACTGCGCACACTAAAAAAATAATTATGCAACATTATGTAACCCTTCGTATCTAATAACTTCTGTTAAAATATTTTTCTGATATTTTCAGTCCCTTCTGAGATATTCCAAAGAGTCCAGTTAAAAAAGACACTCTGTATACTCAGTCGTATTAATAATATACACATGTACGCTAGCTTTCATAAGAATAATAAAATAAATTTCTTTTTTTCAATATGATCAGGGTGGTCTTAAATTTGTCAAAATATTTTTTTCATTTTGGTACTTTGCTTATACAGAGTGTCTTGTTTAAGTGAATACAGCAGGATATTTTGAAAGAAGTTGTAGTTATTAAAAAAATGTTCGTATAAAAGTTGTTTTGTAGGACGGGCTATATCATATAAGTAACAATAGTATTAATTGTTTTCTTGTGGAGAGAGTGCTGGTAGAGATCTGAAGCTCAATCTTATTTTCTTAAATGGAATGCTATATTTTTTTCTTCAGAAAATAACTGCAGTCGAAGATAACAGCATTATATCAAATACTACCTCGTTGAATTTGTTTCAAAATGAGCTATAACGTCACGAAAATAAAATATAACATTCCATTGAAAAAATACACTTGACCTTAAAATCTTCCCCACTACTGCAGATATTAAAAAAATAGTGCTGCTACATTATGCCTTCCTTCGTACCTAACAATATTTGTTGAAACATTTTTTTGATATTTTCAGTCCCTTTTGAGATATTCCAAAGAGTCCAGTTAATAAAGACACCCTGTATATGTATTGGAATAACTAAAACACTACAAAAGGTATAATTATTATCCATGGGTTGATTATGCCCAATGTGTAATCAAACCTTGAAATAAAAACATAAAACTTAAATGTAAAGTTTAATTGAAATTCATTCAGCCATTTAGACTCAACCGTGTTAATAACATACATATGTTCGCGCATACATAGGCACAGTAAAAAAATTATTTTTTTTTAATAGTCACAATACGATCAAGGGGTCTTAAAACATGTATGTCCGTAGAAAAAATTCTCAAAATTCTTTTTTCATTATGGTACTTTTCTTATATATAACACATTTTAAGTCATTAATTATATTTTTTCTATGCATATATTAAACTGTTTTTATATCCTCCCAAGAAGACATTTTCTTTGTTTAGTACATACATTTAAATATTCCACTCCAGTTTCATAACCAAGTATACAATCTTTTTTAAAATTTTCTTACTGCTTATGTAAATCAGAATTATTATGAAAAAAATTGGCTATTGTCAAGAGGAGAAATTTCGTTTCTGACGTAATTGTTAAAATATTAGAAACTTGTTCTAATATTATAGAAATAAATTCTTTTTCCATTTTCAAAATATTTTGATGGAAACTGTAAGCTAATGAATGAACAAATATTTAGTATGCTTAATATATCAATATATTTTTAAAGAATAATTTTAATACAACTGGAAGTTTGTCAATTGATAAAAAGTAACTTTTTAAGGGTGCGTACATGTGTAATGTTCATGCAATTATTGGATACAAAGACAGCCAACAGGTCTTTGAGTGACTTAATTGTTACTTATAGTCAACTGCAATAAAAAATCAAAATTCTTTTAATTTTTCCACTCCAATGATATAAATAGAAAAATAATTATACATTTTGACAAGGATGTTGATAATATTAATAAGCAGACAATCAGCGGAATGTTGAATACAGTTGTTCAAAATGTGGACTGGATAACCACTGTCTTCTAAATAATAATGGAAGCATATCATTTTTGTTTGCATACTCTTGTGAACCAAAATTTATATTGGAATTATCACCTCCAAAAGCATTTTCACATTTTTCTAAACAATTAATTTTCTTTAAAGTATTTGTAAGTAATATTTTAATGGTAGTTACCTTCTCATCTGCTACTAATACCATTTCTACTACTTTATGTTCAATTCCAATACTTTCATGATTTAAGTATTGGATAACAATTAAAAATATTTTTAAATCTTTATGATTGCTATCATCTGTTGCAATGCCTACAAATAGTATGTTTTCTAATTCTTTCAAGATGTTCTCCAATGAATAAGGAGCTACGACTCCTTTAACTAAAGCTTCTGTTTTAGTTTTTGTAAAAGAAATTCATGTTAACACTTCTGAATCATGGAAGAGCTTTGAATTTAATTGATTTGTTTAGTCTACAGATCTGAAACTGAAATGATGAACTACTGTGTGATAACACAATATTAAGTCTGCAACTGCAATTTTATCATCCAATTTAGAATTGTTTATTATGTATTCAGAAATTTGTAAGTCAGCAACTCCAATATTGGATTAAGAGTAGAGTCGTTTGGCGAGTTCCTTAATATTCTAGTAATTCTAGGAATTAATATATAACACAAATGCGAATAAATAAATAAAATCTTATTACAAACAAAACACAAATTTTAATCGTTCAAGCTAAAAAAAAGGATATTTTTTATTTTTCTTCGCTGCAGATAGGGAAAAGACAAAATGTTTAATTATAGGATACATTTTCCCGAAGTAGGACGTTTGGTAACTTTAATCAAAAATGTTGTGAGTTTTTATTTTTTTTCTCTAATTATTTCCATACATCTCGAATAACACTAACGTCAGGTGATTGTGAGGGTGTTTGGATCATTTTCGAATAGTTGTATAATAACAAACTTTTAGCGACATAAGAAGTATGTTTGGGGTGGCTGTCCATATAAAATTTAGAATTATTTAGTATTCCTATTTTTTGAGTAATTTGTTTGATATTGTGTTTCAATTATTTTAAATATCCCTATTTGTCCATTTTTCGTTTATAAATATTAAATTACCGACTCTACAAGGGAATATACATCCCACACTATTTAGGATCTTCCTCCGAATTTTATTGTTGGATAAAGATTTTTAATATTCATTTCTTGTTTGATTTTTTCTAGACATTTACTTTTTTATCAAATGAAAAAAGATTATATTTCAATTCATCTGTAAAAATAACTTTTTTCCAGAAGTCAATATTTTTTTTCAAATACTCCCTAGCAAATTCTATTTGTTTTTTTCTATTTTGTGGACTGCTGTAAGGTTTGTTGCGAGCAACTTGTCCATAGTAATTATTACATTTAAGTACTTTTCTGACAGTATATTTAGTTATTTTTATACGTAAATTTTTGGTGCACTATTTCAGGAATTATTTTTGACAATATTAGTAATCCACTATTCATCTCATGCATTTGATTCTTTTTCCAATATTATTTTTAATTTGTTTGACACATGATTGTTTCTTTCTATATATCTTTTAATTATATATTAAATCGTACTCCTGCTTCTATTAACGGTTTTACCAATTTCGCTATAACTTTTTCCATTGTTATAATAATGAATAACTAACTCTCGCTCTGCTATAACTGTTCAATAAAATTGCAAAATATTAATTTTTGGATCAAAGTCGAGTGTCATAGGAAGCTCCTTCATGACACTTGACCCACTCTGTATTTATTTATGCAATTTATTGTACGAAAATAAATATATGTAAATGTGGTAGTATCAGTATCTTATATTTATACAATTTTAACCACAAACCATGTTATTATTACTAAAGTTGATGAGTATTTAAATGCTTTTGTATACAATTAGTTTTAAAAATATTCCGGCGAAAAGCATACGGTGTTTTCATTTTTCTGTTTCTTCGAAAATTGAAATCAGACTTTATTTAATTAATAATCAATCCATTGTCAAAATATTCTCAAGTCTACAAATTGTACGATGTGCAATATTTACTATGTATCAGTTATTAATTGTAATTGTATTATGGAAAATCGTTAGTCAAATAACCAATTAGCAATGTTACAGCGCATGCGTCAGTATAATCAGCTGTTTTCGTGACAGTTAAATGGTTCCCAGTGCAAAATGTGTATTCTGAGCAAAATGTGGTTTCCTTATACGAGATTATGTTACTGGTTAAAAAGAATTTCATGTAGGGATATTATTGCCCTGGCATGGTAATAAATGATCTTATTATGATTCCATTAATAATTAATTTTTTTCAATAGTAAAGACATTTAATTATACGACATCAGATTTTTAGTGCTATAATGTCTGAGGTGGCGATAGTGATGGTAGTAGAGGTGGTGATAATAGCGGTAGTGTTGGCGGCAACCACAATGATATGGTAGTAAAGTAATGATATTATCGAATATTCATAAAAATACTTGCTGACAGCAAAATTTTTAATGTGATTAGTAATGTGAGACTTATAAAAAATGAGGATTTGCATAACGTGTGTGTATTGGACATTACTTTTTATATCGGTTGCTTCCAGGCAAGTACTTTTGTTTTCTTTATCTTTTATTAACAATTTATACACGTGTAAATGATTGAAGAGTGCCATGTGCTTAATTTTAAGTGTTAGTGTAGTACTTTATTAAATTAGTATTTTATTTAAACATATCTAAATAAGGGAAAGTATAAAGTTACTATTAAATGTTCTGTATATTTGGTATTTTGAATATTCGAAACGTTAATAGTTTTCAGTATATTTGATATTTTAACATTAGCATAAAATTAATTAAAGCTTATATTTATTATTTTGAGGTTCAAAATGAGTTTCATGAAATTTTTTTATTCATTCTAAAACAATAACTCATGCATTATTTTGATAAAAATATTTTAAGGTTATGAATTAATATTGTAAATAGTTGAGATCAAGCTATATTTTTTAATAAATTAGTGTTAAAATAGGTGTCATTTGAAACATAATTAATCGCTTTCACATGATTAATTTGTATGCACAAATATAATTTTAATAATTCTGTATATTATTGATATTTTGATTGCGTTTCAGATTGTGATTGGAACTGAAACAACAATGACAATCAGAATTCTTGAAATTATATTTGGTCATTAAAGTTAGTTGTGTAAAAGAAATTAATTAAATTTGACTTGGTATTAATATTGAAATTGGCTTATTATAATCTACAGCTAGATCAATTGTATTAATATTCAATTTTTATTTAATAAATGATATTTTTCTTCGCAATCACATTTATGTTTAAAATATTTGTGTAAAAATGAAATAAAGTTGCAGTATGATAATCCCATAGAAGAAATGTTAACAAATATAAATTAAATAATAATAATAAACATGTAATTGAAACCAGGGATTTATAACTTTTGTTTGATAAAACCAAATCTGTGCTACTAACTATGCATTTTCAATTGACTTAGTTTTTGTTTATAATTTGTATATTAATAATAGTATTTAGTAATAGATTATTCCAAATTCTTGATTACTATTTTCAATATTTTCATTTATAAAATTATATTGTAATAAGAATATTTAGAAAAAAATTGTATTATACAATATTTATGTTGTGTATTAAAACGTACCATAAATTTTTACTCCCGCGATGCTATGTATTGTTCATTTGAATAGTATTGCCTGGTTTTCATAAATTCTAAATATATACATGAAAGATAAAAACTACTCTAACAAATAACTAAAAATATACTCACAATTTGAATTCTTCTTTGTATTAATACTGTTAACATTTATCTTTCTTCTTTATAACTTTAAAAATTCAACAGAGACTAAATTGTATAGGGAATGTAAATTTGTTTTTCTGATACTCATCTATGGTGTCTTTATAATAGTGGTGAGGTTGGAATAATTTATATATTGCCTTCTATCAAAAGTGTTCTATAAAGTCTTCCCCATGTATTTGTCAATAATATTAAAATCGAGAGAAACAGGTCAAGTGAGGTCTTCAATATTTCTTTTATAAAACCATACTTTTAGTATATATGCTGAGAGTATTGTCTAGAGTCACATGAGCAGTGCATTGTCATTGCATTTCTATGTGTTTCCCTGTCTTGCAATTGAAAACAATCAAGACAGACATAGAAACGCCAATCTTGTCGATCTTCCTTGTTTTAATTGCAAAACAAGGAAATACATAGAAACGCAATGGCAACGCATCACTCATGTGACCTCAGCCTTGGTTGTAGGTATTGCGTTCAATCCACAGTGAAAACTGAATAGTGTACAGTGTTGTATGTACTCTTCTGAGGGTTAAAAAACTTCAATTTTTAAAAAATGGGCATAGTTTATAAATTATTTATATACATAAAAAGTTAATTATTATATGCATACAACACAATTATGTAACCATTTCAGTCTCTTTATAAATCCCGCAAAAGCTGCATATAAAGTAGATGTTGTGAAAATTATAAAGAAGTATCTACTTAAACATAAATCAATGTCTTTTGAAAAAACCATGAACTAATGAACTAAGTAGGTATGTAAAATTGCCACCTAAAAATAGATGATGGGAAATAATAACATATGTGAATGCTATGTCTGTGTTACCATGTTCATAACAACTGTCAAGTTTGAAATGTTATATAAAATTAATTTTCTTTTCTTCTTTGTTATAATTCTTATTTTTCTTCATTTGTATTTATTCCTCTAATTTTCAGCATTTTTAAACAAATTGTTAGTAACTTTAACACTTCTAGTGATTATTCTGCAATTTATTGGTTTGAATATCTTTCTTCTCTCAAAGTATTTATTCTTTCAAACTTTCCAATATTCAACAATATTTTGCAGTTTATAGTATACTGTCTTCATCTGCTTACTGTTAGTTCATAATATATGTAATTTACACAGACTGTATTAATTAGATTGTATATTTATATCACATAAACATCTATGTTGTGTATCTATTAATAAGATTATTGCAAATCTCATAGACACTAGTTTGACTAATACTCATTTGTTGGTTGATCTTTTGTGTACTAATGTTGGGATCTACCAAAGTGTTTATTTAATTCTCAATATTTGTTTGAAGTTTACTTCTTCTATGCTTTTTCTTTTGCACACTTTTAGTTTTGTAAAAACAATTGAAGATATTTAGAATAATTATTCTTTAATTAAAGTACTGTTTTTAATTAGGGTCCTTATAGAGAGCTTGAGTCTGGACAGCATGTTTCTTATATTCACAATATACAATTACACTATCATGCGTTTTGTTGATTGAATAAGATATGAAATTGTGATATAAATATTACTATCTGCAAATTACTAGAAAATAACCATAGCGACGTAGAGATCATAAACTGTGTTACATATGCTGAACATTTTCCCCTAATTTTTCCTCTTCCATTACGTGCATTAGGAAAATGTCCTGCTACATTTTCTACCCTTTGGAATGTAAAGTCAGTTCCTACGAGATGCAGCTGCTCGGTAACTAACTCGAAGATTACCAAATATGGTAATTTCCAACGTACATCTGAACTCATCCCCATAGATTTGTGGGTATATGAACGCAGCGATTTTGCTACTTGGGGGATCAGAATCGTACAGTTACGTTTAGAGTTAACATCACGTCGCTCGTTTCGCTGTCCACGGTTCTGATAGTAGGTTGCAACTCGTGAGATCGGGCTAAAGTTCCCTGTCGTATCATATTTAACCATATAGAATCCGCGAGTCGATATAAATTCTATTATGGCCATTATTTTCAATCGTTCTTACCCCCGCATCACCAGTGCGTCAACACTGCACAATTATTTAAGTAATTCGAATTTTCTTTTAACCCGGCATAATTTACACTGAACATTTGTATATGTATAACTTGTTTCTTTAATATGAATATATCTAGTGTTCATTATTAAACAGAGTTACTCAATTTCTTAAATCCATCATTACATAAAGCGATTACAGTATTTTCTCTATACATACAGTGCCGAACAAAAGTATTGGCACAGAGCGTATTTTCAAATAAAATGTTATGTAGCTGGGAATAAAGCACAATGTCTTCTTTATTTTTGGTATAAAATATAAGTTTGAGGTTTGAACTTTAAGTATCTCGCGAAACAAAGCGGTTAAGTAGACTTGTAATAATGAAAAATAGGAACAAATACACAGAGGACAGTTTTCGACGAAACAAAAGTATTGGCACACTTGTAAATTTAATATTTCTATGAAACACTTATGTAAATATTTATAATATTGGCATGACTGTTGTATCTAGGGAAGTCCCGAGATTCAATTTGATATTCATTTGTTATTTCTTACTAAGTTTGCCTGTAATAAAGTGAATAACACAACAATGTATCGAAAAGCACGAGAAACAACAATTTCAGAGAGAAAAATTATATTAAAATTATCAAAAGAGGGAAATTCATATTCTACGATAGCTAAAATAGTAAATAGAAGTCGTTTCACCGTAAGAAATATCATTAAACGGTTTCCTGGCGAACAAAATGTAAAAAATCTTCAGCGAAGTGGTTGTCCATAGAAATTATCAGAACGAGATAAACGAAACATTACCAAGATTGTAAAAAAAAATCCTAAAGTTGCCTCTACAGAAATAGCGGCACAAATGAAAAGTGAAAATAAGGTAGATGTACATCCTATAACTATCCGGAGAGTTTTTAAAAGTACCGGGTTCGATTCAAGAGTGGCTAGAAGAAAACCATTGATCAACAAAATGAATCGAAAAAACAGATTAGAGTTTGCAGAAATGTATGTACACAAAAATTTAGAATTTTGGGATAGAGTATTCTTCTCTGACGAAAGTAAATTTAATATTTTTAAATCTGATGGTCAAATAAGAATATGGTGAAAGCGTAATACCGAGTTGGATTCGCATAACATAGTTTCAACTGTTAAACACGGGTGTGGTAGTGTATTAGTATGGGGTTGTATGAATTCCACCGGACTTGGAGAACTAGTTTTTATAGACGGTATTATGGATAAATTTGTATATTTAAATATTTTGAAAGAAAAGTTAAAAAAAAGTGTGGAAAAATTAAATCTTGGGGAAAACTACTATTTTCAACAAGATCATGATCCCAAGCATACTGCTTATATTGTCCGCCAATGGATCGTTTTTAATACACCCTATACATTGCCAACCCCTCGTCAATCGCCGGATTTAAATCCGATTGAACATTCGCCGCCCCCAGTAGGCGTCAACAAAGTATCAAGAATCGTTTCTCGTCCACGCTATAGCCGAGCGTTGAGCCCCGAGAGCGTCGCTTCTATAGAGAAAATACTGTATAGTTAAACGTTCCCACAATAATATAACTTTATTAATATATATTTAATAATTTAAAGTTACGAGGCCAACTAACATTTCCTGCGGTTTCTTGATCTTACAACAGATTGTCCCGAACTATCGGAATATCCAAATACAAATTCTTATAACCTAGTGGCTCTTCGATTTTGTATCGAGTTCGTTCACGCAATCTATTAGCATCCTAGCGGCTCCCTGATTACGCATCAGGTTCGTCCGCATCCAACAGCTCCCTGATTTCGCATCAGATTCGTCTTTTTTTTTCTTTTTTTGGACGTGGGGAAATCCTCATGCAGACCCCCGAACCCACCTGAAGGGAGGGCCGGACTCTTACCGGCTAAAACCCCACGGTGATCATCCTCAGGCGCCTGGCGGGGGATCGGGAATTCTAGCGAGCCATCACAGAGTCCCCCGCTGCGCCTGTTCAGGCCCCTCCCGATGGGAGGCACTCCTCTCACCGGATTCCCATTCAACTGCAGGCGCCTGGTCACCAGCACCCGCGGCCCTGTGACATGGGACCAGTGTGGCCAGATCTGACATAATTGAGTGCATCAACGTCGATATTAGTAACGACGAACTTCCTTAGCGTTTAGAGTGGTGGGGATTAGAGATGGCGTGAACTGCTATTTTTGAATCAGTCGTGATTCAATCATGTTCATTTCCAATCATGGTGATTTTTCACAGTGATTCGTGATTCTTCGTGATCGCTTTTGATTGTTGGGGAGCATTTTTTTCACTTTTCACGAATTATGTCTTTAGACTGTATATGTATTATATTATAATTTAGTCTAAAAGCAATGTTAACATAATTTTCTTATTAGGAGAAAGAAAAGGAAAAATTAAGAGTGATAAATAGATGTAAGTATAAGTTTTATTTCTCATTGTTTCAACGTTCGTTTCATAAATGTTCGTGAAATTTTTCAACAAAGTAATGTATACGCAAAACTAACCTGTTCGTAATTTTAAATTTTAACTTATTTCTTTATAATATAAATATATACAAAAGGTTTTCATATAAATGAACCT
The DNA here is from genome assembly GCF_013123115.1 of Colletes gigas. Taxonomy (NCBI): domain Eukaryota; kingdom Metazoa; phylum Arthropoda; class Insecta; order Hymenoptera; family Colletidae; genus Colletes; species Colletes gigas. The sequence continues at coordinate 29,588 of NW_025106720.1, forward strand.
AAGAATTTTAATTGTTGATGATTTTATATTTTTCTTATTTTTAAAGCGAGTGTTTTACACCTACTTCTTCTTAGTGGCAACAAACTTATCATTTATTTAAATAATCGTCTGAAACAATTTGACATTTGAAATATACAAAACATGTAATTAAGCAGCCTTTTTCATTGTTTAGACTACATTAAATTTGGCGCATTTGTAATTCTTTGAATTTCCACTGAGGGGAGTTACTAACACACACGATCACAATTAACGTAAACTGCTACTAAAACGCCATCTTTTGGATCACGGTCGTGAATGGAGTTCAATTACGAGCGTGATCGTGATTTTGTGATCACTGTGATAAATCACTGTTAGTGATTTTGCACGCCATCTCTAGTGGGGACAGCAGGCATATACTACCGCACGAGCCACGTATACGTAAGCTCGGCACTTTGCACAACTTCGGGAAATCGATAAAGAATGCGCGTGTGAGCCTTTCCTTCTTGCTCTTGTAACAGCTGAAATACGATTTCGCGATAATCGGCATACGATTCGAAGTCTCGACTGTCCCAGCATTTTTACTTTCCAACCTATGTAGGCGCACATAAGCAAAGTATCCATAATGAAAAAAAGGTATATGGAAAGTATTATAATGAAAAAAAAATTTCGAAGTTTTTGGTAATTATTTAAAAAAGGTGGAGTCTCACCGATTTCGATGATTTTTGAATATGTTGTAGAAATCAAGATTTTGAACAATTTTTTCCTATTCATATAACCGCTGCTCGGCCTTAGTTTTCGAGATTTTTCTTTAAAAAGATTGCTACTACTTTACAACTAATTCTGTCTATATGTACATGTCTGTGGCTCTGTATGCGTCAGTCCACGATCGTCGATTTTTTCTCTTGTTTGTATTAATCGGCATGACAATCGATGACAAATAATGTACAGTGTGTCAAGCTAAATCTAGTTCTGCATTGGTATCGTTATTAAACGCATTGCTGTCAAAGGTTTGAATATTCCGAAGTATCGAACTCGCCAAATACATTATGTAGGCTATTTAGCTGAATTCTTCTTCCATCGACAATATGATTTTAATGATCGAATAATGAAATTTTTCGAAATAATGGCTGAAATCTTTCCCACTTCTGATAATATCAATTAAAAAAATTGAAATAGAAAATGAATCGTGTGGCCGACCACCTTACGGCGGCCGGTATAAGAAAATCTAACCCAGACCTAATTCATTATATTAGTTAATAGGTAGAATAGTTAGGTTTGGGTTAGGTCTGGGCTAGATTTTTTTATACCGGCTGCCTGACGACTACTCAAATCGTGTTTTTAAGCACACCCGTTATACGCATCCATTGCCGGCCGCCTCGATGTATCTATAGAAACAATAAACAATCGACGATTCAACGCTTACACACACGCTGCCACAGGCACGTACGTATCTCTTCTCTGTGTGAAAATCTCGTCGGGCGAGTTTTAATATGCCCTTCTGGATTTTCATAAGACAGGTTGAATCTTATTCAACGTAAGGTGTTCGCATTTCCATAAGTGGACAAAAATCTAAGGCTGTCGAGAACAAATTGCTATTCTTGATTTTCGTCTTATTTTGGCCTCTAGAATCTTTCATTAAAATTCTTCCCAGGGGTGGCCGAACACCCTGTATACGATACTCTGGTAAACTTCTTGATATGTTTCTCATTTGCTTTTTCAGTTTATCAGATTCACTTTCATTCCGTTTTCGATAAGAAAAAAGCGAGGACTGTCCACTCAAAAACATCTTCTATACGTTAAATTTTTTCGTTGATTCGAATAAATACTATATTTTGAATAAAATCAGTTATATCATCTTTAAATGTAATCATAGTATGTATGGTTAAATATAACCACAGCAGTATGAAATTGTATGATTATTATATTTTTATTCAAATTAATATTTTAAATAAAATTCATACTTTTATAAGATTTTAAAATTGTTTATTTCTGTTTGTCATAGTGCACTCTTGTTCATCATTGTAGCATCAGAAAGTGCACAAACAACGTATTATATGTCTTCGAAGAGAAATGAAACATCCGAGACTTACGATAATGTTACATTGGATAGCATGGAAGGTGATAGTTTAGAATCACCCAATATAGCTATCGTCAAATTGAAGGATCCAATCAAATTAGAGAATAATTACAAGGATCATTATTATCAAGTAAGAATTCAATATAGAAAATACCATATCTTAAATAATAAGATTATTGAGAATTATTAAAGTACTCTTTGTGTTTGCATAAAATTTCTTTTGTAGTTTTATAAAAGTATATAATTTTTCTTTTCAAAAATTTAGGAAAACTTTGCTAAAAAGCTTACCAAGTCTGAAACCGTTAAACTTGGTGAAGCAACAAAGAAAGATAATATTTACAAAAATGTAGATTTTGTGGCCGAGAGTCTTCCTCAACAACCCAATCTATCTCAGGGGTAAGTTTTCACTTTGTATCAATATTACTGAAGATAATTTCATTACAATATATCCTGTCAGATTGTCGCGATTTATTTGTGTTAGAAAGTTATTCCTACCAGTTTTTCGAATTATTTATATCGAGCGAGCCATGAGCAACGAGGTGATACTCTTGTCATTGTTCCTCACCCTCTTATCGGCAGGGACATGTACTGAAATGCGAAATACCGGTATTTACCACTTTTATACTTCCATAACCCTTATAGAAATCGAAATACAGAAATACTGGTATGACTTTCATGTTGCTATGTGAAAATATCGATATACAATATTTACTGGCTATTTAATCGGTTTCTCTAGTTCATTACAATTCTCAAAATTTGGTTTACGTAGAAATCTAAATCCAGTACTACATTTTTATCATAATTACACTCATCGCGAAGAGTATGTTGACAAGAATAAAAAATGTAACTTTTCTTAGCCAAATCGAAAATTTGAATTTGTAGGAGGGTGGGGGTAGAGGATATTATATCATATTATGATATTTTAATAACAACGAAAAGGATATTTTTGACAATACCGGGAAGGAGAGTTGCGAGGTTCACTGGAGGTATCTTTTCGGTACACAAAAGTTAACCCTGAGAAGGACTGTCGGTTTATTGTTCAGACAAAATCGAAGTGTTCTTATAAAGATCAAGTGGTTCGTCGTCGGAGGACTCCGAGACAGTGTGGCCAGGTTTGGCATAATTGAGTGCATCGACGTCGACACCAGAAACGACAAACTTCCTTAGCGTCTAACGGAGTGGTGGGAATAGTAGGCATATCCTACCGCAAGAGCCACGTGTACGTGAGCTTGGCACTTCGCGCAAGTGTGAGTCTTACCTTCTTGCTCTTATAATAGCTGAAATTCGATTTCGCGACAATCGGCATTCGATTCCAAGTCTCGATTTCCCCAGCATTTTTACTTTCCGACCTATGTAAGATATAAAGAAAGTATTATAATTGTTGCGGCTCGCAGTATCCGATGGATCCAATTACAATCCAACGTCGGGCTCGCATCTTTCCGAAATAAATTAATATTCCGGATGGAGGATAGTGAGTTTTTTGAGATTGAGTTTTCTGATCTTTATTTGCACACAATTATGAATAATAAATGATGGTTGACGATAATGTTTGATATATGAGATTGTAAGAAAGAAGCGATAATGCTGTTTGGTTCGACTCTTGTAACGAACTGATTTGAAGAATGCTCCGACGCCGTCTCCTCCCTTCCAAGCACCCTTACAACGATTCCCTTGGAAGGGGGTGCGTGTCACGTCGAAATGAAGACATCGCTTGAGGACGCTGGGGAAAGTTGTCGCTGTTTGTCGACGATTAAGTCAACTTTCCCCAAATGTGCAGTTAGGGGGGCTCATGGTATAGGGCTGGTGTGCAGATGTGAAAATTGAAGAAAAAATGTTCCTTACCATGAACCTCGTTTTGAGCGCGAATTGAAAGAGAAGTCGATTTCGCGCTCAACAATAATGAAAAAAAAATTCGAACATTTTTTTAGCAGAAATACTCGTGTTACAATATTATATGCATGTTTATTATAATGACGAAAATGGAGTATGAGAATATATATATACGAGGGTGGTGCCAGAAATACCCGGTCTGAGGTGTAGATGGCGGTTATTGTTTAAAACAAATGACTATGGTCGAAAGTACCAACCTTACAAAGCTTAAGTTTCAAGTTTGAAGACGCTACATTGTCTAGTATTTGTTTGATAGCCGTTAATAGTGAATGCTCTCAGTGAATTTGTAAACATGGATAAAATTGATCATCGTTATGTGATTCAATAATTTCATTTGAAAGGTCTCAGTCCAACCAATATCAAAATTGAGCTAGATTCTACTCTAGAGGAGTCTGCTCCTTCATTTACAACAATAAAATATTGGGTGGCATAATTTAAACGAGGTCGTACGAGCTGCCAAGACGAACACCGCAGTGGTCGACCAAATGAAGTGACCATACCGGAAATCGTGGAGAAAATCCACAAAACGGTATTCGATATGAACACACATCGACTGAAAATTTGGATATGAGAAAGCTGTGCGCAAGATGAAACAAAAACAGCGTCGTGAGGATGTTTCAATTGAGTGTTTGGCGGTGCCGCGCGGCGCGATTTTGGTACAGCATCCGCATGTGTATAACATATAAAATTAATATTATAATATATATAATATATATTATGTACATGAAGTTTTTTAAATATTCCATAAATATTTTTGCTTTAATTAAAATAAATAATCTAAACAAGGTTTACCTGCTATTATTTTTATTGGCAGCATTAATAACTTGGTTTGTTCTTCAATCTTCATCGCTGTCATCATTTATTACAGGATTTACTTTTTCACTTTCAAATAATTTACTCAGTATTTCTGCAGGTTTTATTATTTTTGAAGCATATCTGGCATGCGATAGATAATAAATTATCGCAGCTATATGGGAGCAGCATCCAATTGTCCTGTTACCACTTGCACATTCACAGAAATATCGTCTAATTCCCGAGTAGCCCGTTAAATTTGATGTGTAGTCTATGTAGCACTTGTACAGTTTTTTATTAATATGTCGTGATTGCACTTTGAACTGAACTATATTTTCGTTTTGTTTTAGATAACAAAGATTTATTTCGTTTTGCTCATTCATTATTTCGGCAAGATAGGATATTGCTTGGGAAAATTGATACGATCCTGTCAAAAATATTTTCAAATCTTGTTCGATCATTTCTGGGAAGTCGAGTAAATCGTTTATTGTTATTTTCTTGAATGCAGCTTTTCGTCTGTTTAAGTTTTGCGATTGTACTTCCATACCTAGTGAATTTTCTTCGTCCTTTCTTTCTGAAAATCTTCTTACTATTTCTTCAGTGCACCCTACATCGGAATGTAATCTTTTGCCAAACATATTTTGCAGGAAACAGGCAATGCGGCAGTATGATTTGACTGCTGGAAGTAATTTATTATCCAGTTGGTGATGCAGCAGGCGATATTTCTGCCCTATTATGCTATGGATAGCTTCAACGACCCAACGCACTTTTGTGACTAATCTTGAATAATTAGCTTCTGCAGTGGTTAGTTGATGCCGCTTCCCTTTCAGAGCTGGCATTAGTACTCTGAAGCCTTCCTCTTCTAGCCGTGTCTTCACGTCCCGGAAACCTCGATCGACAATGCATATATCTCCTTTCTTCATTAATGATTGTAGACCATTCCTATCTTCCATGGCAATCTTCATGATCTCGGCGTCATTTTGCGTGGCGTAGAATGGTCCTAATATCTCAACAATATATCCACTTGTTGTGCAAATTGTGAACGGTTTGCACAGCGGCATCTTTTTCTGTCCCGATCATGTCTTTTAATTGTATGAGATTTTCCCAAGTTAATCCGGTTAAAACCTGAAGGCGTTCATCCGACAACGTAAAATCACCTATTTTATTCTGAAGGGTTGAATCACAATTTGCCGAAAGATAATCGAAATAATTTTTTATTTCATCAACGTCAATTAGTGCGGAATTCGAATGGATTCGTAAATTCATCATATCTTCTCGATACAAACGCTTTTTTATTAAATGGGTAGAACAACACCGATTACCTTTTGGTATATATATTCGCCTTGAGATAAACACCTGTTTCCTCGTTTCATGTGGTACATTGATGACGTTTGTCGCAGCGCCACATATGAAGCAATATTTATGTGTTGCAATAACCCTCGGGAATGGCATTTCAATGCATTCAGTTTCTCCTGTTGTATTGCCTGCATGAGTAACATATGTCGGATCTTCTCTTGATGAAACTGATAGATCAGATGGGGATGAAGTATTATTCGAGGTATTCGTTTCTTCATGTAAAGATGGATGTTGAGGAGATTCTTGAAATGACGGAACTTCAGAAGACGGTTGATAGTGAGAAGTACTAGGAACTGCTGTATCTTGTTCTTCGGGGGACACATTTCTTGTTCTTCGATATATGATCATTCGACATTTATTGCACAGTACGTCACCAACAACAACTACTTTTCCTAATATTTGTGACCACTGATTAGCTTCGGTTGTTGTATTACTTTTCTTCTTTCGGCTGCATAATTTAAACAATGCAGCATTGCATTTAATACATCGTATATGCTTCGTATTCATGTTGCTGTTTTTGTATACATTTAAACGTTAATATAATACACTGCCACTAACACACTTTCACATATAATAATGTATATAATATATTATAATTATATAAATCTATGAGGAACGGCACAGGACTTACCCCAAAACCGTCAAAGGCAAAACTTCTAACATATACATACATATATAAATATGCGTTGTAACCACGCTGTGTGCGTCTATGTGCTTTTTAATATAATAAAGTGTTATATTTATAATATTATTTGAATTAGTCTCATCCTCATCTTCCTATTTATCAGGACTTAACATTATTCAGATTCAGACAAAATGGTGGCAATGTCGCGCATGCTTTACCAAAATGATCAGCGCGTCGCGCTGCGCGGCGCCGCGCCATAGCGGTTCTAATCAACAGGAGTCCAGTACCACACGTACATATTTGAAACTACATATAGCGACCAGTTAACAAAGTATATAAACAAATATATTTTAATTACATCTATTTTAAAAGCATGTGTGGCCTTTTTCCGTATGAAAAATTAGGAAATATGAATTCATAATTTTTTAACAATAACGCACTTTTCCAAAAAATCTGAAAAGATTACGCATCAATAGTCACAATATTACGTTATAGCTGCAAAAATATGAACATGGTCACGTAAGTAATTAAGACAATATAAAGCTTTTTCGCCATTTTTTAATCATTTTTTAATTTTTTTACTACGTTTCACCCCTTCGAAAAATCTGAAAAAATTAGAGATTACTAATTCTTTTGAGAGCTTTATACAGTATGAAAACAAATGTGGTCACTTGATAACTTCTACAAAAAATCGACGGTTAAAATATTTTCGAATTTTTTAAAAATCGAATTTGCATCCAAAAATTCTGAAAAAATTCTCGAATATGTACATCAGTCGGTAAAATAACCATGATTTTTTTCATAATGCTTAATTGAGCAGAACTGGAGATATTAAGGATAAACCAAAAAATGATTTTCACCCCGTAATTACCCCTGTAGTAGAGATACCGGGTTGAAACTTTGTGAAAAGGGTTTTCTTCGAACCACCTACCGAGTGGTATTAACCCCGTTCAGTTTGGTTTGGGGGCACTTTTACCATGCTTATTCGGCTAGACCCTTTGTGATTGTTGTCACGTAACGTTCAGCTTGGCCATTAGCACGCGGAGCCCTAGTTGCAATTAAATGTATGTCGACATTTTGCTTTTTCAGCCAATACTGCAATGGTTTAAAAGTAAAATTGGTACCCCTATCCATCACTAAAATTTGCGGTCTACTAAACAGCGTTAATCTTTTTTTAAAAACTTGAAATGTCTCTACACCACTCAATTACTTTAAAGGTACTAATTGTAAATACTTTGTGAACGCATCAATTATTAGTAAGGCATGCTGATACCCATCTTTTGTCTGCGCAAAGGGGCCAACACAATCACAATGTATTGTGTCAAATGGTATCGGTCTTTTTTGTATAGAATGCAGCAAACCTTGCTGTGGTCCAGCATGACGCTTGGAGACGACACAAGTCAAGCAATGCTTTACATATTTTCCCACAAATGAGCGCATCCGCGGAAACCAAAACTTCCGAGAAATACACTCATATACTTTTTCAAAACCCACATGAGAGTTTTCATCATGATACAGCCGCAATAGTGCAATACGATACCCTCTGGGAACGTAAAATCTTAATAAAATATTTCCCTTATCACTACATATTTTCCGACATAAAATATTATTTGATACACAATAATCACTACTAACTGCGTCTCCTGCTTCAACTCGATTGATTAAATTTTGGGTTTCCTCATCATTCTTTTGTGCTATTCTCATCCAAGAATCCGTGGAGATTACATTTTTATCTATTTGCGACACATTTACATGTTGATACTTAGGTAGGTGGATTTCGACTGGGAAAGTCAACATGCTCCCTTTCCCTTTCGATATTCTATATCAAATTCAAAAGCTTATAAATATACTCACCAACAAGCAATGCGAGGTAAAATATTCTTTTTATCTTTCATCGCTTTTAAAGTATTACAATCTGTAACAATTTTGAAATGAATCCCAAGAAGATACACTCGAAAGTATTTAAGGGATTTACAACTGCCAAAGTTTCTAACTCATATGAATGATACTTTGATTCTTCTTTCGTTGTACGGCGGCTAAAATACGAAATAACATGTAATTCCTGGTCAATTCTCTGAAATAGAATCCCTCCATAACCAATCGAGCAAGCGTCTGTGTGCAGTTCGGTCTCTCTACTCGGATTAAAAATTATTAATAATGGTTGAGATATGAGATGGTCTAATATATATTGCCGTGCTACATTTTGCTCATTACCCCATGACCACGGAACATCATTTTTGGTTAATTTGGTTATACATGCTGTCCGTACTGCAAACTCGGGAACCCAGAAGTAACTCGCAAGGTCCATAAACTGCCTAACTTTCTTTACGTCTGTGGAAATAGGTGATTCTAACAATGCGTTAACTTTACGTTTCCCTGGACGGGTACCTTTTGCGGATACTTCTCGGCCTAAATACTCAATTGTATTCTGGAAAGATTTACACTTTTTTACATTTAAAGGAAAACCAGCAGCGTCTTTTTTTTATATTAATGCAATTTGAATCTCAAGAAAGAGATTATTTTGCAGTGCTGTACAAACGTTTCAATACATTATAATACTTCACATAATACAATAAAAAATTATAAACATTCGTATGCTTGCTAAACAAACAGTTTAAAGATGAACTCTTTTCTTAAATCTTTAACTCACAGTAATTCAGAAACGAGTAGGTCAATTTACATATCTCAGACGTAGGTCTGAAGAGTAAAATATTACATGAGAGCGGAAGATAAAGATGTAGTTTTTGCAAATGTTTGATAAACTTTGATCTGTGTTCTTCAAATGTGGGACTTTGCCATAGTACATGGGCAATGTCCTGAGTTTCATAGCCGCATTGACATTGTGGATCATTTATTACGCCAATCTGAGCGAGAGAGCAGGCAAGATTATAGTGTCCTGGTCTGCATCTGTTTATCGTCGATATAATTTCACGTTGGAGATTGTTGTTACTGTACCACGGTTTTGATTTTCGATTGTGGTAGTGTATGAAATAATTTACGCCTTTAATTAAGCCTTCTTTTTCTATAATATTATATGTGTTTCATGTTGCTGCTGATTTAGCCGATTCCCTTAGATCCGTGAAGGGAATTTTGAGGGAGACTGTAGATGCCGTGTTTGCCGCTATTTTCGCTAATTTGTCTGCATTCTCGTTGCCCAGAATACCTATGTGAGCCGGTACCCAGTAGAATTTAATTTTACTACTGTTTGTGGTTTCGGAGGCGAATTTAAAAACATTTTTTCTTATTTCGAGGATATAGGGATTCATTTTTATGTTTGTGCTGGTATGTTCCAAGGAGAGTAGTGAACTAAGAGAATCAGTAAAAATGAGAAAATTCTGATTAGGCTGATTTAAAGCTATCTTTACGGCGTTGTTAAGGGCTATAGATTCTGCAGTGAAGATTGATGCGTTTTTAGTTATACTTCTTACTACGGTCTTGTCTAAGCCACTGCAGACACACGCGCTTCCTACGGAAACTGAGTTCTTTGACTTGCTGCCGTCCGTGTACAGAGCATACGATTTTTCTTCTTTAATTAAATTTTCAATTAATAAATTGGGATTTTCTACATACTTTAATAACGTACCAAATTCTGTGTTAATATAAATATTGCTAACAAAAGAATAGTATTCTTGAACATCGTTATTGTGGTTATTGGTGGAGTAAATATGACTGATTGAGTTTTTAGTGTCTTTTATGCACTGGTAAAGAAGCCTGTTACTGTTTTTACGTTTGCTGTACCTGTTCTCCATAATCTTTTGGAGGCGAGAAATAGTTATATAAACTAAAGAATTTGGATTCGAATAGACCATATTCAGGTAATTCGTGCATAGGGATCTCGAACATTCTTGTATAAGTTGCAGTTTGGATTCCGATTGAAGAATGTTGGTAGGTGTGCTAATTCTGTATCCAAGAGCAAGTTTTATTGCCGTGTATTGAATTTTTCTAGCTTTTTTATTTGATTCTGTTGTGTAGGAAAATATACAAAGCAGCCGTAGTCCAGTATTGAGCGAACGAAACTTTTGTAAAGTACTATTAAGGTTTCTGGATTTGATCCCTACCACGTACCTCGAAGAAATTTTACTGTGTTCATAGCTCTTGTGCATTTTTTTTGTATTTGATCCATTTGATTTTTAAATGACAATTTGTAGTCAAAGATTATCCCTAAGAAGCGTACATATTCGCTTGATTTAATTATTGTATTTTTAACCTTTATTTCTGTTTGACCTGACTAGATATTAAGTCTGTTGAAATGTATAAACACAGTTTTATGAGGGGAGAGTTCTAAAGCTAAATTATGTAGGTTGTTATCGATTAGCGAGATCGTTTTTTCTAATAAGCTTTTATTATTGTTTTCTGTGGATCTGTTGCAATAAATTGCGATGTTATCTGCAAATTGAGAGACTGTGACACTCTTAGGTAAATTATCAGCTACATTGGAGACATATTGTATAAAAGAGGGCTAAGGACTCCGCCTTGAGGAACGCCCTTGAACACTTTCCTAGCCTGATTATCTGTGAGTTCAGTATATACTACCCTCTCAAAGGTTATGAATTTAATAAATTTAATCATACTTAATGGACAATCAATCATTGCCAATTTTTGCAAAAGAATTTTTGTATTGACGTTATCGAATGCGCTGCTGACATCTAAAAATGCAGCTAAAAGATTCTTTTTATTATTAATGGATTCTTCGATGCTTAAGGTAATGTTAGTCAGATTGTCTATAGTGGATTGTCCTTGGTGAAACCCCGTTTGAGATTTAGGAAGAATGTTAGTCCGCTCCACCCACCAATCCAATTTACGTTTTACCATTGATTCAAAAAGTTTGCATAGGCAGGATGACAAGGAGATAGGTCTCACACTTTTGCCGTCCGTTTTTCCTATGAAGTGGATATATGATTCCTTCCATTGTGCTGGAAAGCTGCCTATTGTATACATTTCATTATATATGTCTAGAAGAATTAATTTATATTTGATTGGTAACTTTTGAAGGATTTCGTAATCTAAACCATCTGTGCCTGGAGCTGAGCGAGTGTTTCTTTTCCTGAGAGCGATGTTAAACTCAGCAAAGTCAAAGAGTGTGTCGAGAAATTGATTGTCCTTACAAGTAGGCAACCAATCTGGATCATCAGAGACTCATGATGGACTAATTTTGTCTAAAGCTTCCCTAATTTTGATTTCAGACTGGTGATTTTCGGAAGAGTGACAAGGTGTTATTTTGATCCATTTATTCTTTAGGATTTTGCTACGGTTCCAAACATACCTTTTGCTGGTGCGAAAGTTAATGTTCTTTGCAAAGTCTCTAAAATTGTCTTTCTTCTTTTTTTTGAAAGTTTTTCTAGCTAGAGCCGAAAATTTCTTACATTCTATGTAGTCACTACAGTTTTTAGAAAATTATCATTTTTTAAAAGCTGCTTTTCTAAGTCTTTTGACCTTATCGCACTCCGAATCCTATCATGGTACCGGATTTCGATGTATTTTATCATTAACGATTCTTTTTTTTGGTGTGTTAGCTATTACAGCATTTGTTAGTATATTAGTAAAAATGAAATATTTACCACTAGCGGTTAGAAGGTCATAGTCCGTTGCCAAAAATCGATCGTAATTTTCTTCTAAGTTAATAATTACTTTTTCCCAATTGGTTTTTAATGATTTTAATCTAAAGAATTTCTTGTGATATATACCTTTTTTGTGGATATTGTTATAAATATGGGGAATGATCGGAGCCCCAAGTTTCATCGTTTACTTCTACATTGATCTTGTAAGCTATATTTCCTGATGAGAATATAAGATCAAAATTGGACTTAATATCGTTATGATATTGAACATAGGCAGTAGATTTTGAATTATGAAGAAATAAATCTGATTTGATATAACTATTGAGAAGTCTTCCGCCGTTAGTATCATTGGTTTTGCAATTCCAACTTGTATGATGGACGTCGAATCAGTATTGCATATTGGCTTTTATCGACCTGGCTGAAGATTTCGTCTCTCTGAGGTTGTGAGAGTGTTACATGGGGAGCTCTGTAACATACGAGTATATCGGTTGGGGGGTTTACGTTAGTAATTTTTATGTCAGCTAGTTCTACTGATTGATCAGGACACTTTAGATTTTGAAGTTCCATGTAAGCTAAGTTGTTGCGAATTAGAATAAGAATACCACCCCCTCTGGAGTGCAGACGATCTTTCCTGAAGGTCCTGAAGTCAGCGAAGTGAAATTCCTTAACCGTTCGTGTTTCTTCTGAGAACCAAGATTCTACACATACCAGGATGTCTAGATTGATGAGGATATGGGGAAGTTCTTCTCTCCTTCTTATGATGCTTCTTGAGCTCTAAAACAGTATCTTCAAGTCCTTGTGATGATAAGTGGACATGATCAAGTTGATAGTGTGTTCTTATATTAAAGGTAGTAGTAGAAGTTTCTTTCTAATTCTTGTGCATCTTGCTTTCAGGTTTCGATCCTCAATGTGTGGGTAAACAATGTCGATCATTTCAATTAAACCACCTATGTTATTGGTAAATTCCGTAGCAACCTGTAATGAGTTGTGTTGTCCTCGCAATTTTCTCAGAAACCTTTTAAATTGGGTGTAGTTCAGAACAAAAGGGTCAGGAGAGTATTCTAAGATGTCTTTAATTGGCGATAGAATTTCATCTGTCTTTGCTACTGTTTTCTGAGGAATCTCCGCCAGTAAGTTTGGTTTTTTTGGTGCTCGGTTTTTTTAATTTGTCGTTCTTCGTCGGTGATAGGGGAGAGTATGAGCTTGTTTCGTCAGAGGTTCGGACTATGCATTCATTTATTTTGAGGTATTGATTTTCATAGAGGCCCCCAGATGATGCGGATGATGAAACAGGTCTTTTAGTACCTTTTTTTCTCGTTACTGATGTCGTGTGTAAATGATGGAACACCCGGTACGTCGTCAATATTATCTTTGTTGTCGAACTGCGTTTTTCGGCTTCTGCTGTTCTTCCCTGCATTTGTTTCAAGCATGACTTTGCAACGTGCCCGTTCTGTTTACATATGAAGCAGCACGTTGAGTCCGTGCTCAAGTGGACCCAGTATGCTGTGTTGTGGTAGGCTGTTTGTATTGAATCAGGGAAAAGATGTTCGTCTTCTTCTTTAATATATACTTGGCGACGAAATGAAAGGATATGTGTGCGACCAGGTTTGTTTAACCCTGCTCTGATATAATTCATTTGGGAAGCCAATCTTATGCCTTTACTTTTTATCATGTCGACTATAACTTCGTGTGGTATGATCGGGCACATTACATTGGAGATGACAACTCTCTTACTTTTTTCCATTAGGGGTCTAATTACACTGTTCTACAAATTCAATTTTTTTTTCTGTTTTTCACTATCCACTAGGTGATTCTTGTAGAGCGTTGTACCCTAAACACGAATCTGAAAATGGAATTGCTGTATCACCCTCAGTTTTCGAAAAAACGAGTTTTTGTGAAAACGTACAATTTTGGGTAAAAACGAGGTATTCCGCGAAAATTAAAAACATCAGACAGTTCCAATTAATCTTAAAAGATAGAGGAGAGATTCCTGAATATGCTAACATCGATAGTTATAATATGTTGTGCTTTTGAACGGTTGTAAATGATCACCAAAGTTTGAAAAAGTGTCGAAGTACATACTTTATACACAATACTTTTGCATATTTACGAAAAGTTGTTTACCTGACACGAAATCTATACACAGGATCTGATTCTGCAGACATTTCTGAAGAAGAAACTGACCAACAGAAGTGTAAAAGCTGTTCTCAATTGTCACAGGTCGAGAAAATGTGTATTTGCAACGCGTGCACGACGTTTGACCGCCACGCGGCCATCGCTCGCTTATCTCGGCGCGGCAGTGCCGTAACTACCTACAAGCGAAACTGGTATAATGGTGCAATAGGGTATGCACTCTGTATATAGTATGTTTGATTTTTTTTTGTAACTTTTATTGCTTAATATATTTGTATACTCTATGATACTAATCACTGAATTATATTTTCAAAATCCATGTAAACTTATCAATGGAATCACTCGAACATGTACGCTTTTCTAAGAAAGATCTGGAGTAAATCCTTGCTATTCACACTTCGCTCTTAGGAATATTATTCCTATTCTGTGAGGCAACCCAACAATAAAATGCTGTTTATTTTTTTACGGCTTTATATTTAAAAAACCATTCATATATATACAATGAACATCGAAATTGTTTAGAAATGGAAATGATCGAGAAATGTTTTGTACAAATCCACAAACAGATTAAAAAATCAAAAATGATAAACATATACAGGAATTAGGAGCCTAAGATATTATCGGTGTCGCATCCATTATGCGTAGCTACGGCACTGCCGAGCCGAGGTAGGCTAGCGATGGCCGCGTGGCGGTAAAACGCCGTGCACGCGTTGCCAATACACATTTTCTCGACCTGTGACAATTGAGAACAGCTTTTACACTTCTGTTGGTCAGTTTCTTCTTCAGAAATGTCTGCAGAATCAGATCCTGTGTATAGATTTCGTGTCAGGTAAACAACTTTTCGTAAATATGCAAAAGTATTGTGTATAAAGTATGTACTTCAACACTTTTTCAAACTTTGGCGATCATTTACAACCGTTCAAAAGCACAACATATTATAACTATCGATGTTAGCATATTCAGGAATTTCTCCGCTATCTTTTAAGATTAATTGGAACTGTCTGATGTTTTTAATTTTCGCGGAATACCTCGTTTTTACCCAAAATTGTACGTTTTCACAAAAACTCGTGTTTTTCGAAAACTGAGGGTGATACAGCAATTCCGTTTCCAGATTCGTGTTTAGGGTACAAAGCTCTACAAGAATCACCTAGTGGGTACGGAAAAACAAAATTCGTGTTGAACAGTGTTATTAATGAGTGGTCCTTTACTTGCACTGATTTGTTTGTTAAATTTTCTACTAGGGATCTACTGGATAAAAAAGCACATACTCTACTTCCTGAGATTTTCGATATAAACATGATGTTTTAGACGTCCATTATTTTTTCCAGACCATCTATATAGTCATCATTAGTAATGCCTTCGATTGAATCCATTATTATAGCCCGGTCCTTTCTTGGCTGCGAACTGTGTGCTGTCACCTTAGCGTAGGATTGCATTACGGATGGTTGAATTGGACTTGGGTTTTCTGTGGTGTTATAACCCATGTTTTCAGAAGCCATAATACCGACTTATTATTTTTTAGAGATTTTCTTCCAGACTGCAATTGCAGTCCGAAACATCAAATTCAATAATGCCACTTGAGAAATTATTTCACTTTATCACTTGTCCGTACTAATAAACACTTTTAATCGAAGTGTGTTTACTCTGAGAGCGCGACACGAAACACGTCTGCTCGCTACGGTCTCTCCGCTCCAACTCCAGCAGCATCTAAAGCGTGCAACACGGATTCTAAATTCTTTAATCTTTCCTCTATCGTTACGAGGGTATTATTACATCATCTAAATATACGATCGCTATGGTAAATCTAAGGTGCTCTAAGGCTGCATTTATCGCACGCTGGAAAACTGCATGAGAGTTTGCAAGCCCGAATGGTATTCGCAAATACTCATACTGTCCATCCGGCGTAACAAAGGCAGTTTTCTGTATGGAATCGTCCGCTATTGGTATCTGTTGAAACTCAGAAGCCATATCCAGCGTGGTAAAGTATTGTCCTCGTCCCAATCGGTCTAATTGGTCGTCTATTAAGGGCAACGGATATCTGTCTTTAATAGTGATCTTGTTCAGCCCGCGATAATCTACACACATTCAAGTATCGCCATTCGATTTGGAAACTAAAATAATGGGACTCGCGAACGGCGAAACACTTTCGCGAATTAAACCGTTGATTAACAATTCGTCAATAATTTTGCGTACTTCCGCTCGTTGTGACAACGATAAACGATAGGGCTGGTATCTCACCGTTTTATCCTCTTTCAATGTGATTTTTAATTCTCCAGTACTTACGGTTCGAAGTTGATACCCTTCCCCAACCATCTGTTTATATTTGTACAACAGGCTCCCAACGGGCTGACTAATCTCAAGTGACAGGTTCTCGATCATGTTGTACCTTACAGGCTCCTTCTTTTCTTCGGCTACCGGTTCCGACGGAAAGTGTAGCAACCTCTTCTTCCCGTTGACCTTCTTCACACAGAGGTTTTCATAATTTAGGATGTCCTCCCTGATGATCACATCATACACCATAGCTGAGTCAGACACCACCAGAAAATCAACCTCAGCAGCTGCGTCCTCGGTCTGAATGGTTACAGCAGTACGGCCGATGACAGACACGAGGCCTCCTCCGAGACCACGCACACTTGTAAAATGCGGCAAAATTTTGCAATTTGCCTGCTTCGCGATTTTCTCGCGAACCATAGAGCAATCCGCCTGAATCTAACAAAGACTGCACCAACAGATCGCGGAGCAATATGGGGGTCAGTCCCAGTTCTTTAATGTGTGCAGCATTCGCCTCTAATTTTTTTTGAGTCAGCGTTCGCGTTTTTCCGAGACGGGTCAGATCGTATTGCACGTTGTTTCGTCCAACACTGGCTCTCCTCGTGCCCTCGCTTGAAACAGAAGGAACACACAGGACCAGTCGAGAACCTTTTCGCCGTTTCCCGAGACAGCTCATGAATGTTTTTTCTTTTCTTTGGGCACTCCCTTTCTATGTGTCCCGTTTCGTTACACTCGTAACAACGCTTTCGGGGGCAATTTCGCGGTCGCGTCGACACTACACGATTACTCGAGCGTCTCTTGTATTCGCGCACTTGTCTTCTACGATTGTGTATTAGATTGCGATCGCGTTCAGTGTCCTTTTTCGGCACTTTCACAAAATTGCCGATACCGCTAAGCAAATCAGCAATAGAGGTGTATAGGGCATTCATCAAGGATTGTCGCACACTTGCGTCCATCACATGACCAATAACTAAACTAATTAGTTCATGCGGCTTAAATGCTATTTGCGTTTGTCTATAATATTTTAATTTAGTAAGCGCGTATTCAGTATACGAACTCGCCGAATCATTCGTATACGAAACTGCGCGCGTCAAACGTTTACAAAGGCGATCCTCGGAGACGAACACGGAGCAAAGATCCTCGCGAAATTGTTGCCACGTTCGTGGATTGCCTTCCCATTCCCTATACCACTTTTTCGCGGACCACTGAAATCGGGTACTGCCTCAACGAAACAATTAGGCGTCGGCGGCGCCGAAGAAGCTACCGACCACCGCGACAGTTTCCAGAAACCGACGGAACAAATTTTCCAAAGTCGGCTCAGCGACTTCACCTTATTCACTATTCATTCTTTCGAATTCGAGCGATCAAAGAATACAACGGCTAATATGTGTTCTAACTTCGCGGTCTTTTATCCCACTTCTGACGTTAGAAAAACTCTTGGAAGATGCATTATCGATAAAGGTTCTGGGGTAAGTACCATGGGGTTCATCATGGTCCTCCTACCAGAAGATACAAGATCTTCCCCACTCTGTGGCCAGATCCTTCTCGAACATCCTTATCTCAGTACACGTGTCATGACTTTAGGCCATCGGTCACACGCGTCTAATTCGGCGGTTGGCAATCGGACCCTTAGTTATCGATTCGTAATCATAACATCCGCGATTCTTAGGTGTCACCGATCCTAACTGCATCGGCCATCGTCCCTAATTTTCTAAGGCTATTCCTTACACCAAGTGATCTCTGAGACACGTGTTCGACCCCGACACATGTCTTAGCTTCAAAAAGCATTTTGACGCTAACAAAGACAATGCACTAGTTCACAACATCCGTTATCGCGATGACTAAAATCCAGGAGTTAAAGTTCGTATTGCTCCCTCACGCACCCTATTCGCCAGAATTAGCCTACTCGGATTATTTTCTCTTTCCAAAGTTGAAAAAATGGCTCGGTGGTAAAAGATTTTCCAATAATGAAGAGGTGGAGTCTGCGGCTAATGGCTATTTTAAGGAGCTCGATGGTTCTCACTATAAACAGGGTATCGTAGGTATTGAACACCACTGGGCATAGTGAACCCAGCTAAAAGGAGATTATGTTGAAAAATAAAGACATTTGTTCCCAAATTTCTTGTGTTTTTTTTGTTAATCGGGTACAGCTGCGTTCGCGCGGAATGTTGCGGCAGGCCAGTGCTAGTGGTTCTCACGTAGCATGAAAAATTCTACTTACCGACGTTATCGATAGCCTTAGATTTTTGTCCACTTATGGAAATGCGAACACCTTACGTTGAATAAGATTCAACCTGTCATATGAAAATCCAGAAGGGCATATCAAAACTCGCCCGACGAGATTTTCACAGAGAAAGGGTGAATGCCAGTTCCAATACACAATGTTGTGAACAAAAATCGTGGTGCATGTACACATAGACACTCACAAATAACATAATCGCGGTGCGTGTTTATTTAATTGCATAGTGGTTAGTGCTTGAAAGGATTATTTGTGGACACTTGCGGGCACTGTGGACAATCGTGGGGCGTGTATAATCGCGTGTGGGTGATTTTTGTTCACAACATTGTGTATTTAAACTGGCATTCACCCTTTCTCTGTGAAAAACTCGTCGGGCGAGTTTTGATATGCCCTTCTGGATTTTCATATGACAGGTTGAATCTTATTCAACGTAAGGTGTTCGCATTTCCATAAGTGGACAAAAATCTAAGGCTATCGATAACGTCGGTAAGTAGAATTTTTCATGCTGCGTGAGAACCACTAGCACTGGCCTGCGGCAACCTTCCGCGCGAACGCAGCTGTTTTTTTTTTTTATTTAAGCATTTGAAATCTCAGTCGAGATCTATTTCTGCTGCACTGAGACAAATTACAGTATACATACATATCCACATTCACAAATATACAGTCCACACTAAATCAAATCGAATTCGCAGGTTACATTTTTTCAAAAACTTAAAAATAAGGAGACAAACCCCATTATTGGGTCGGCCAACCAACATTTCCAAGCTTAAGGGCAACTGAAGCTTAATCTTACGCAACTGTTGAATTAGCCGAGATCGCTGTAAATGGAAGAGGTTACATTGCCAAACGATATGATTAGCATCCTGTCTACTGTGTCCGCAGTCGCATTTCGGGTCACTGATAATTCCTACACGAAATAGGGACGCATTAAGGCTATAATGATCACCGATTAATTGTTACAATAAAATCTCGTGAGAGCCGTTCGTGTTTAAACCATGGCTTAGACCTTCCAGTATAATATTGGTTGAAAAATATTTTCCTTTTCATCAAGCCTTGCTCTTTTATAATCTTTTTGGTTTGTATATGCGCATTTCTCTTAAACTCCTCATACAAGTCAGTAAATGGAATTGGTAATGTTGAGGCACTGGCAGGCTTCTGTGGCTGATTTAGCTAAACTGTCCCCAAGTTTGTTACCTTGAATATCTTTATGGGAGGGAATCCAATAAAATTTAATGCCATTGCTGTTCTGATTATTTTTTAACAAAATATTATATTTTCTTTTTATCTCGAGTATGATATTGTTTGTTTTGATTCTCACTTTACTGCTAATGAGGCTTTGTAAGGCACTTAGTGAATCAGAAAAAATTGCAAATTTACGATCCATATTTTTAACAGCAATATCTAAAGCATCATTTAAAGCGATACATTCCGCAGTGAAAATAGAAGCCCTATTGTTCAGATTTCTCTTAATTTCCATATTAATTTCAGAACAAATACACGCCGTGCCCACAAACTTTCTGTCAGACATTTTACTTCCATCTGTATATATTGCTATGGCGTTGTTCTTTAACAGCTCTTCTTCCAGCACAGCATTCGGACGACTTGCTTTGGCCAATCCTTTGCCAAATTTATTGTTAATGGGATAGCAATAGGAGATGCACTGTGGTCAAAAGTATAGGCACATATAACGATAACGAGCAGAAGACTTTATTATATAAGGTGAAACACATAATGATCTGTTACGTTGTATCTGGACGCGAACTCGCGACGATCTGATGTACGCACGGCACGGTGCTCGTCTTAAGAACGGTTCGATTTAACAATCGACGATCGCCCTAACTGAAAAGGGCGATTGCACGCCGTGTGCAAACCACGCCGTGTGCAAACCACGACGTGTGCAACGCTGAACCGTTAACGGATTCCGTCTCGTGATATACCACGAACGGTTTTCTGTGACAACAAAATTCAACGTTTATTGGGATTGAAGTCATTATGGTTTTAAAATTGTGACTAAACACATTAAAATAGTCATGCGTCTCAATTAACTTTCTTGACTTTAGAAGTTCTTCAATACACAGTACCAAAATTCGTTTACGTTTAGTTCTATTTCTTCTACTTACTCTGTAATACCTTGATATAGCTTTGAAGATTGACGAGTTCTTATTTGATAGTATTTTACTTAAATAACAACAACATAAGTGCTTTAAACGTTTTTGAATCAATGGTAAGCCTGACTCAGCCAGCAAAATGTTTGTGGGTGTAGAAATTCTGTAACCCAGAGCCTTTCTTATTGCGCTGAATTGAATTTTTTCCAGTTTTTCAATTGCGTTTTTACGAGTTGGAAAGTAAACAAAGCCAGCATAATCTATAATAGAACGGACATAGCTCTTGTAAAGAGTAATGAGAACCTCAGGATGAAAGCCCCACCACGTACCGCAAAGGAATTTAATAATGTTTAGAGCTCTTGTACATTTTTTTTGTATATTGTTTATATGTAAGTCAAATGACATTTTTAATCAAATATAACCCCCCCAAAAACAGGCTGATTCACTAGACTTAATTACAGTTTCTCCAATTTTGATTTGAGCTTTTCCAGGTCGAATGTTTTTTTTGTTAAAATGTAATAAGGTCGTTTTGTGAGGGGCTAGCTCCAAGCCTATATCCAACAGATTGTTGCTTATAACGTTCAGAGCTCTTTCAACTAACTTACATCCTTTTTCTGTATTTGAAATTGTTGAATAAGTTACAATATCATCCGCGAACATTGACACTGTAACACTCTTAGGCAGATTTTTCATGATGTTCATCGCATAAATTATATAAAGGAGTGGACTGAGTACTCCACCCTGAGGAACCTCCTTGCTAACTAGTCTAAAGTGATCTTTTAATTTTTCAGCATAGATGTACCTTTCGTGTATTAGAAATTTAACAAATTGAATCAGCTTCAATGAACAACCCATCATTGCCATTTTGGAAAGCAGCATCTCGCTATTAACATTATCGAAGGCACCGCAAAACATCTAGGAAAACCGCCAGGACCTCCTTTTTGTTTGTCATAGCCTCGTCAACTTGCAATGTTAAGTTTACCAAATTATCCGTGCATGATTTGCCTTTTCGGAAACCACTTTGTTCTATAGGTAACAGATTGTTATGCTTAACCCACCACATCAGCCTATTCTTTACCATAGATTCAAATATCTTGCACAAACATGATGTCAAAGAGATAGGTCTCACCCTCTTACCGTCAGACTTGCTTATGAAGTGCACAAAGGACTGTTTCCAAGGCAAAGGGTAATCCTTTGTTTCGTACATCTGATTATAAATATCCAAAAGTAACAATTATACTTGATAGGAATTTTCTTAATTTATGTCGTAATCAATTCCGTCCATACCAGGGGAAGATTTATTATTCGTCGAGTTTAAAGCAACACTAAACTCCACAAAATCGAATGCCATATCAAAGAATTCGTTTTCAGTACACTGTGGAACCCACTCAGGATCAGTACAGACCCATGGAGGGCTTAGTTCGTTAATGGCCTTATTTATTTCACTATCCGATTGATTATAGTCTGATATATGCTTAGGGTTAATTTTTATCCATTTATTTTTGAAAATTTTGCATTTGTTCCATATGTAGGAAGCGTCCATTTGAGGATTAATACTTTCCGCGAAATCTTGAAAACATTTTTTTTTCTTTTTCTTATAAGTCTTTATCGCCAAGGCACACTTATTTTTATATTCAATTAAATCCTGCATGTTACCTGTGTGTATCCATTTTCTGTAGGAAGCCCTTCTTAAGCGTTTGATTTTACTGCATTCGATGTCCCACCAAGGAACTGGGGGTTTCCTAGGCCCTGCACTTATACTTATGTTTTTTTTTCCAGGTGTGATAGACTCTATTGTCTTAGTTATGCTATTAACAAAGAACTCATACTTTTTGCTAGGAGATAATGGATCATAATTTCTACTGAGGAAAAGTAAATATTCGCTTTCCAAAACTGACTCCCAACACGACCAATCTGTGCGAGTAGTTTTAATTTTGAACGATTTTTTTTTGTAGTATTCCTTTTCCGTATCTACTGTTATATAAATTGGATAATGGTCAGAGCCCAGGGTCTCATCCCCCACCTCTACTCGAATTCGATCTGCGATGCTCATAGTGGACAAAACAAGATCTATATTGGATTTGGAACTTCTGTATAAATCAATATGTGTATAGGAATTTTCATTATGTAGAAATAGGTTTCCGTTATCAATAGCATTGCCAAGTCTTAGACCATTCGCATCTGAGTCATGACAATTCCAGTTTTTATTGTGAGCGTTAAAATCACCGATTAAAATGCCGTTTCGCATCAAGTCTATATTGCCAATAATACTATTCCATTCGAGTTGAGTGAGCGTGAAACCCGGGGCCCTGTAGCAAACCAATAGATCCAGAGCAGGCTTGACATTATTAATTCTTATTCCGCATATCTCTACGCAGTGATGAGGGGACCTAATGTCCTTTAACTCTACAAAAGTGAAACTCTTACGAACTAATACCAATATACCACCACCTCTAGAATAGGTTCTGTCTTTTCTGAAAGGTACAAACCCCGTAATTTGAAAGCTATCATCCGCTCTAAGCCATGTTTCCACTGCAATAAATACGTCGAAGTCTTTAATAATAGTTTCCACTTCCAATTTTTTTTTTGTACACTTCTGGTGTTCCAAAATAGAATTCTTAATTTCAAAGGGTTTAATGACATGGAATATGATTTGTTTATTATTTCGTATATTAATTAGCGTTGTCGTCAGTAAGTGAAGCTTCTTCTTCTTCGCACGAAATACCTGCGGTCGAGTCTTGCATTCGTTTCTTTATCCTGACAATACGACTTTTTAAACCTCGATCGTCTAGGTAGCTGTAGACTTCAGTTAGTATGTCAATTAAGGATGGAAAATCAGCTGTGAACTTTCCGGCAATGTTTTTGACATTGAACTTGCCACGCGTTTCTGACATAAATTGAGAGAGTTTTACAAAATCAAGCGGGAACTTCTCAGCATTTTTTCCTATAAACTCCCTAGAAGGTTCTAGTTTATTCATTATATCAAAAGCAGGGATTAGCTCGTCGTCCGATGTTTCTTGAGTTGCTTTTATCTTTTTTTTCACTATTCTTTCCTTTTTACTTACAGTTTTTAAAGAAATGTTGTCACCTGTTATGCTAGTGTAATTCGAGCTTGAGGTGGAAGGTCGAGGTCTCTTATTAGCTCCATTTGGTGGAGGCATGTCTTGCTGAATTTTTTCATTAGTAACAGTGTTCGTCTGTTTACCGTCTAGTGTAATATCTTCAGGGGGAGGTATTGGTGCGTCATTTTTAACAGTTCCATATTTACAGTGCTTGGCCGAATGACCCTCTTGTTTACAAAGGAAGCATGTGAGTTTTTCAGCCGAGAGATATATCCATTAGACCGTATCATCAAAATTAATCTGTATTGATTCCGGTAGTTTAATTAAATCCTCTGGTTGTATGTACATTTGCCTCCTAAAACTTAACACATGTGCATACCCTGGTGCATTTATAGCCGCTCTCACATTTGTTATTTGTGACGTCAGCTTAATGTCCAATTTAGAAAGTTCCTTACTTATAACTTCTGAGGGTATTATCGGGCATACATTCGATAAAATTACTCTCTTAACTTTAGATACTAAGGCTCGAATCATCAGATTGTGCGTCCCAATTTTCACAGTTGCTCGTTTTCCTACGAGTTCTTCTACCAGCTCCTTTGTACTCAGATATAAACATATTCGTCCGCGAAATATTCTAGACACAAACCGAACATTACTTGGCTGTACAATACTACCCACGGCTAATGTATAATCTTGCATTGAATATCCCTCTATAGAATCTAGAATTATTGCTTGTTCCTTTGTTGGGTATTGCACTTGTTGTACAGCTTTGGCGTATGAGAATCCAGATGACCCCGCAGTAAGTTGATTCATTGTGGTGTTAGATATTGCCAATGTCTTCATATTTGTAAAAATAATAATGACACAAATGCTTCTGTAGTCAGAAACACTTGTGCCGTATATTGTTCACTAAATTTTTCCTCTTGATGAATCTGTTTAATTCACTGGGTTTCTGTATACAGTGTATCGAAAACAACGGAGCCTAACGTTTCTCGCACTATGTAAACACTCGCTGCTACTAAGGACACGTCTAATCGCTACCGTGGCTCAAGCGAGACTCCGAACGCAGCTATTAGCGGGTTGTTATTCTACAGGCGGAACTTTAAACGTTAATAACTTTGTAATGGAGCCTCCATCAATTAATTGGTATTCTTGATTTTCGTCTTATTTTGGCCTCTACTATCGCTCATTAAAATTTTTACTATAGTAGCCGAACACCCTGTATATGTATACATAAATACAGGGTGTTCGGCAACCCCTGGGAAAAATTTTAATGGGAGATTCTGGAGGTAAAAATAGAACGAAAATCAAGAATACCAATTTGTTGATGGAGGCTTCGTTAAAAAGTTATTAACATTTAATGTTCCGCCCGTACTGAATTTTTTTCTCGAAAATGCGCAGGACTTCGAGGGTATGACTATTAACCAAAAATGATTGTAATTGACCCCCCAACCGAAAATAATATTTTTAGAACGATTTGAAATTCTTCTTTTTCGTCGAAAAAGTTAGACACCTTCACGAATTTTTTTTGTTGAAAATGTGCAGGATTTCGGGGGTATGTATAATGATAAAAAATGATTGTAATCGACCCCTGCAACCGAAAATAATTTTTCCAAAACAATTTGAAATGTTTCTTTTTCGTTGAAAAAAAGGCCCCTACCTGAATTTTTTTTCTCGAAAATGGGTAGGATTTCGGGGGCATGTGTATTTACTAAAAATGATTGTAATTGACCCCCTCAACCAAAAATCATTTTTTTTCAGAACGATTTGAAATTTTTCAGTCAAGAAATTGATATTCTTGATTTTCGTCTTATTTTGGCCTCTAGAATCCCCCATAAAAATTTTTCCCAGGAGTGGCCGAACACCCTATATACTAAACTAGTTTCATGATAAGGAATAAATGTGTTAATCTAATATGATATTACATATATAAATATACTAAACTTAGGTTGACGATGAGGAATAAATGTGTTAATATAATATATTACATATATAAATATACTAAATTAATTTGATGAGAGATTTACAAAGGAGTTGAACTTTTTCGCGTTCGTGGTCCATTCTTGGATCGTAGATTGTATGGGTTAGCTCTGGATTGTTGCTGATCCAAGGTTCTCTCCTCGGTGATGCTAGTAGATGTTGTTTGCCCCGAGGAACGTTGTTCCCTTCCGCGCCATTCAAACAGGACTATGTCATTGGAATGATCCCTGTGTTTACTATGACTCCTTGAATCGAAGTTACAGCGAACAAAATTTTTAATTATTGGTGGCACGATTTCCCCTGTTCTGGGGCTCCTGGTGAAACAGTAGAGGCGCTTGAGCAGGTTCCAACAGCCAAGCCAGCGACAACAGTTTTCACAAAGGATGAAAATTAGAATGGCAGCTACTACTTCTAGGATTATCGTGTACCAATTTGTATGGGTAACGATAAATGACTCCTTCAGACGATAAATTAGTAGTCCGTCGAGTTCATTGAGTTTTTTGCTGTTAAATTTTAATTCGTTTAGATCGATATTTGTTAGTTTTATGGTGTAAATAGTTTGTTGTTAAAATACAACAATCGTCTTCGGTTAAGTTGATTCTAGGAACGTAATGATTCATGTTTTTATTTACGTAATTTGTGGGTTCCAACAAATATAGCATGGTATACCCCTTGCAACTACTGTGTAATTGTATCATGCCAGTTTTTTTTAGAACAATGTCTTCCATGTGATCGTTGTTGTTCTCACCACAGATGATTGTAGGTGTAGTCGGTTTGTGCAGGATATACAGCTACTGATTGCTTCCAATGTAAATCCGTATCTCCATTTCGGCACTTATTGTTTTCGTTGAGTAGTCCTGTGGTATTTGTCTTACATGCGGTGACAGCAGCAGGACTTCGCAGGTGGACTCTTCTGTGGTTCTAGCTAAGTTTACGTTGCTGCATACGTACTTTCCTTCCAGATATTCAACGCAGCTTTTCAAATTCGACAGGACGGCAAAATTGGATTTTTGCTGGGAAAGGAGTAAGTACGGGTTTTGAGGTGTGATGAACGAGAAGATAGAAGTGTTTTGATGTTGAATGGGTAATGGAATCAGGTTGTATAGATCAAAATTTGTTCTTTTTATGAGTGGTAATTTGATAACAAATACTACGAGTTCGTTTATCGTAATGCTGTGGAGTTCCATTAATTTGTATATCTAAGGTAAATCCTTGTAAGTCGGTGTGATTTGTAGCTCAAATTCACTTTTGTAAGGGAAATTATGTTGTGATTTCCTAAGTTAATGGATTCTATGTTTTTATCAAAGTGATCTGAGACTTGAACGCATAGAGAAAGTAAGGTGGCAATTTGTTCCTTCTAACGAGAGGTTTATAATATATTAGGTCATCCCATAAGTAATGTCGTTTTTTGACGGTGACTTTCGGTGAAAAAAATTAATACTTACATTTATTTTCAATCATCAATATATTGACGATCAGTTTCGATGACCTTTTCCCATCTATCAGTCAACTTTCTTATTCCATTTTCGAAAAACTTCTGGGATTTTGAATTAAAGACCGGAATAGATGGTAATTGCTTGGGGCAAGATTTGGAGAGTATGGTGGATGTGGCAGAAGTTCCCAATTGAAATTTTTAATTTTTTGTGCTGTTATCCTTGCTGTGTGTGACCCAGCGTTATCGTGGTGGAATACGTGTAGAACACCTTTGCGATTTACTAATGATGGTCGTTTTTCCACTAACGCTGCTTGAAGACGTTCAAGTTGTTGGCTGTAAATCTCAGCTGTTACGGTCCGATTTTGTTTTAAAAGCTCAAAATGAATAATTCCTCTAATATCCCACCACACGCAGAACAAAACTTTCCGGGGATGAAGCCGTGGTTTTGGACACTGTAAAGATGATTGGCCAGTTGATAGCCATTGACGTTTTCGTTTGGGATTGCAGTATAAGACCCACTTTTCGTCACCAGTAATAATCTGATCGAGAAATGAACGATTATTTAGTTAGAAACCGCCAGTTCATGCGGTACCCATTTTCCCAGTTTCGATACTTTTCCCAATTGTATTAAATGTCTATGGACAGTACTGCTGCTACTGCCTAATCTCTTAGCAATTTCATCGGTACTTAATTGTGGTTCTAACTCGATTAAAGCTTTCAATGTCTCAGGATTGAATGCTGTTGGTCGACCGGATCTCGGTTCGTCAGAAAAGTTAAAATCACCTTTTCGAAATTTGGAAAACCATCTTTGACACTTTCTCAAATTCAAAGCATGTTCACCATACACTTCACAAATGTTTTTAACCGTATCCGTAGTTGTACTACCTTTTTTAAATTCATACAGTATACAATGCCGCAAATGAAGTTCGCACACGCTCATTTTTTAATTTTTTTTCAACTGAAAAATATGGATCAAATTGCATCGAACGCACCCGATAGACTGTCGAGAGAGCACTCTTTAAGCTACATAGAAAGAAGTTTTTACATATAAACACATCGCCGAGATGCGATTCAAGTGTTTATTTAAAGTACGATAAGAGACGACATTACTTATGGGATGACCTAATAGTTATCTGTTTCTGACATATACTTATTAATTACTTTCATATTGTTGTTCAAGGTGTCTTCTGTAAGTTTTAAAGACTGAATTGAATTATTACAATTTTTTATAGTGCTCGAAACTATCTGTATCTGAGATTTTAATAGAGTTTGAGTTTGCTTGTTATCATTTAGTACGGCTTTTATGCTATCGGAGTAATATTGGGCATCATCAGCGTCCGGGGTGCCAATTAGCCAATTTAAAATATAAGAAGCTCCATTAATTATGCACATCGTTTACGCTGCTTTACATCGTGTTCTATTAATCCATTAAGTATTTTTTCTCTGTCATCTATATTTCGTAATTCGCTTTGAACAAACTGTAGGGTTTGTTTACAATGAGGCTTTTGTTGTTTCGATACTACGACTTCTTTTAATAGTAATTTACAAATTCGCGATTTAGCAAAATGGGAATCTAAGAGAGCTTTCGCTTGAGATAGATAAGTCATATTGATATATATGTTATGAGGTATAGTTCGATGTTTGAGATTTTCGCTTCTCCTAACTTTGTATAAAAAATTCCACTCGTGTCGGTGAGGGGTGTATTGATGTATAGTGTCTCAGAGATGGTATTAAGAATTAAAAGGAATAGCAGTAGAATTGTCGGAATCATCTGGAACATAACGTGTGAGAAGGTTAGAGTGATGAGTAGTTCTTTTTTTTCCTATTTGAAGTTCTATTGTGTTGTTAGGATGTATTTGTGTGACTTTGAATAGACTCTTGAAATTGGGCGACAATTTTTTACTAAGGCCTACCTTGTGTCGTATTTCGTATATACATACATACGAGATCACTGACTTTCAAATCGGGTTAATTTTCTTATCGTAATGTTCCTTACTCTTATTTTTTAAATTAATTAGATTTTCTCTTGCTGTTTTGAAAGTGGTGTTTAATTTATTTTGTAATGAACGGATGTAGTCGTCATAGGTATAATGGAATTCTGGTTCTTTCAGTATGGAAGAGGGTAGATAAGCTTTTCGTTCAAAGAGAAGTTCATATGGTGTTAAGTTAGTGAATCTGTGAATTGAAGTGTTATAAGTTATAACTTATATCTAAAGGTTGCGAATTGAATGTATTCGTCCCAGTCTGTTTGATTGGATTTTATATAATGTTTTAAATAATCTTTTAGTGTTAAATGGTATCTTTCAGACCTCCATTGGTTTGGGAGTGATATGGGCTGGTGTAGATGTGCCTTGTTTTTAATAAATTTCCTAGATCCTTTATTAACTCAGACATGAAATTTGGGCCTTGTTCTGTCAAGAAGGTTTGTGGTATTCCAAATAGTGTAAATATTCATAGGGTAAGTATTCATCAATGATTTTGCAATAGTTAAAGATTCATGATTTGGAATGGCCTTGGCAAAACAAAATTTTGTCAGATCGTCTTGTGCAGTAAGGATAAATCTATTCCTGTTCTCGATGAGTGGTGATGGTCCTACAATATCTATGGCTAGTTTCTCAAAAGGCTTTTCGGCTGTTGTAGTTATTTCCATAGGTTGTTTAATAGGCTTAAAATTTGTCTTGTCCATTTGACGCGAATTACACGACTGAATATACTTTTTTATGTCTGATTTTATAGAGGACAAAAATATTGCTCTTTAATTATTGCATAGGTTTTATTGAAACCGTAGTGTCAGATTAGTTTACTATCATGATTTTCTTTTAAGATTTTTTGTATTTCTTCTGGTGTTCGCGGATTAACTCTTTCAGAATGAAACAGTCGGATTTCACTGTTAGGAAATATGAATTTTAACATTTCACTTAATTGATCTATGTAATTTGATATTACTATATTTATTATGATTGGGAAGGATAAAAATGAA
The DNA here is from genome assembly GCF_013123115.1 of Colletes gigas. NCBI lineage: Eukaryota > Metazoa > Arthropoda > Insecta > Hymenoptera > Colletidae > Colletes > Colletes gigas. Next base: position 60,070 of record NW_025106720.1, read on the forward strand.
TTTCTGTGTTTTTATTAATGGTTTCAATTTCAAAAACCATTCGAATATATTTTTATACTCTAGTCAACCAAAAGGTGAGTTTAGAGGATATAGAAGATAGAAAGTTTATTTTTTATCTTGGACTTTAAACAATTCATTTAGTTCTGGTTTAAGATTTTCTATGTTAAATTTTAACTCTACATATACGAAATCCCCCACACACTCGCTGACACACTGATTTTTGTGGCGTTTTCCTTTTCATTGTTCTCTCTCTCTCTCTCTCTCGCATTCATCTTTCGCGGTGGCTCGCCTTTCGGCCATGTTTACAACTATGGTCGTTGACAATACGTAAGCGATTTTTGCACGCGTCCTAACAGCTGATATCGTAAACGCGTTTTTGCGCTGCTTCTAACCGTTAACGTTCGGTGACGGTTCCTCGGTGTTTTTTGCTTCCTACACTCGGTCGTCCTGCAGCAATATATGGCTTCAGATATTTTCTGCGCTCTCCTCGTTGCTATGGTCAGAGACTTAGTCGTGGACTAAAATTTTCATGTATTCGGCCGCCGTACGTTATATCGTGTATATCGTGTATATCGATCATTACGCAAAACTCTAACCACTCGATAAGGGCCGAAATATTTTGCCGACAATTTCATACCTGGGCCTTGTTGGGTTATTTTAATTGCTACTAAGTCACCGATTAAATAAGATTTCGCAGTTTTTCGGCGCTTATCGAAACTACTTCTATTTTCCTGCTGTATTTTCCCGATGATTTCTTTTGCATGTTCCCGCAACTCGCACCTGTCTTTGTCGAATGAGGCAATCTATTCGTGCTCTAGGAGCTCTTTTAAAGGTGGATCATTTTGCAATCACATGTTGACCCCGAACATTATCTGGAAAGGAGTCATGCCCGGGCTACAACTAACTGTGGCGTTTAAAAATTTCTGACAACGATCAAGATATCTGCATCATTGATCGCGGGGCTGAAAATTTCGTTGGAATTGGTATTAAAATTCTATTTATTTTTTCTACCTGCCCATTATTCCGTGGCATTCTGGTTGCAATCGTTGTGTGTTCTATTGTCTCTGTTTCGCAGTAGTTTCTAAATTCGTTCGAGGTAAAAGCCGTACCGCGATATCCTAAGCCTATCTATTATTTCAACGGATGTTGTGCTTCTAGTCGCATATACCCAAACTAATTTAGCAAAACCATCGACAATTAGAAAAATGTGTCTATAGTTTTTTTTGGTCGAAGTAAGCGGTTCCACATGGTCAACATGGTATGTGTCTAAGGGAGTTTCACCTTTCTCTATCGGGTGTAGGAAACCCTCTCTTTTCCCATGCTTCCGTTCGGCAAAAATACAATTGACGCAATTCTCTACTACTTTCTCGATTTTCATGTGCGCAAACCAATAGTCTCGCTTACTTATTGACTCCGTTTTTCCGATTGCAAAATGACCAACTTCGTGAGCTCATCTAATTATGCTACTTTGCATCGACTTTGGCACTACTAATTTGTATACTCCCTGTACACAATACCCGTCGATCGGTTTTTCGTTTATCGAATCAATTAGTTTGCTAATGCCCTCGTCCTACGCTTGAGCTTTTTTAAATCGCGCGCTTATGTTATCGTTACTTTCGCTTATCAACATACGTTTAGGTAGTGGGTAGCGACTGAGCGCGTCTACATGTCGCATATTATTTCCCGAACGATGCTCGATTTTATACCGAAATTCCTCGAATAATAATGTTCATCGCGCTACACGTACACAGAGTTCTCTTTTTTGCATTGTCAGAGCGAATGCACGACAATCTGTAACGATTTTGAATGGTATCCCTAGTAAATAAACACGAAACATTCGTAAGGACTTAATAATTGCTAAACATTCTAGCTCGTAGCTAGTGTAATTTGCTTCTGCACCATTCATTTTACTATTCGCGTAATACACTGTGTGCAGGGCCCCGTCGGTGTTATCGCGCTGTAATGGAATGTTTCCGAACCCGAATTTCGATACATGAGTATGGAGTTCTGTTTCAACACCTAATCTATACAATTTCAACACGGGTTTGTCGATCAACGCTTGTTTCAGTCGCTCGAATTCTAGTACCTGCTCGCTATCAAATTGAAATTTTTGGTTCGATTTTAAAAGATCTGTGAGTTGACTGGCAATTACAGAGTAGTGGCAAATGAATTTTCTAAAATAGTCTGCCAGCCCTAAAAAATTTTGAACATCACGTATCGATGTTGGTTTGCGAAATGAAGCCACTGTCTTAGTTTTGCGTTTGGATGGTCACCCGGTCTGATTCTCAATAATATGCCCTAAAAATTCCACTTTAGTTTGTAATAATTGGCAGTTTTTCCAGTTGATTACTAGATCCGCCTCACTCGCCGTTGTCAGTACTTCGTCTAGATTTTCGAGACCGGACTCCATGTCTGCTGACAGAACGATTAGATCATCTAAATATTATATGTTAGCACTATTTTTTTGTTAATTAGGTCTCGGAATACAGCGTTTAAAAATTTCTGAAACAAAGCTGGTGAATTGCACAAACCGAAGGGCACTTTCAAAAATTCGTACTGTCCATCCGGGTCGATAAACGAAGTATATTCTCTGCATTTGGGTTTTATTGCGATATGAAAGTATCCATTTTTCAAATCGAGCGTACTATAAACCTTCGCGCCTTGCAACGCGTCTAACTGATTGTCTATTAACGGAAGTGGATAACGGTCCTTGATAATTTTTCTATTTAGCTGCATATAATCGATGCACAATTATGATGACCTATCTTTTTTTCGTACCAAGACAATTGGGCTCGCGAAATCGGACAATGAGGGTTGAATAACTCCGTCGCGCAACCAATCTCGTATGTGCATATTTACTTCGTCTCTTTTTAACGCGGACAAACGTCTAGCTCTCTGATAAACGGGTTACTCATCTCTAAGACTAATTGCCATTTCAACTCCTACTTCGCGTACTTTCTTCGGTTCGTAATTTTCTACCATGGACATGACACGGTCCATGATCTGCGGATCTCTTATGTAAGATGTACGAGGGTGGTCTCAGAAGTACCCGGCCTGAAGTATAGATGGCGGTTATTGTTTAAAAAAAATGGCTATGATCGGAAGTACCAACCTTACAAAGCTCAAGTTTCAAGTTTGAAGACGCTACATTGTTTAGTATTTGTTTGACAGCCATTAATAGTGAACGCTCTCAGTGAATTTGTAAACATGGAAAAAATTGGTTATCGTTATGTGATACAATATTTTCATTTGAAAGGTCTCAGTCTAACCAATATCAAAATTGAGCTAGATTCTACTCTAGGGGAGTCTGTTCCTTTCTTTACAACAATAAAATATTGGGTGGTAGAATTTAAACGAGGTCGTACGAGCTGCCAAGACGAACACCTCAGTGGTAGACCAAATGAAGTGACCACACCGAAAATGGTGAAGAAAATCCACAAAACGGTATTGGACGATCGTCGACTGAAAGTGTGCGAGCTTGCACACTTGGTAGGCATTTCAAAAAGTGCTGTACAACGCACATCGACTGAAAATTTGGATATGAGAAAACTGTGTGCAAAATGGGTGCCGCGCTTGTTCACAATGGAACAAAAACATCGTCGCGAGGGTATTTCAATCGAGTGTTTGGCGATGCTTCACAGGAATAAAGTCGAGTTTTTGCGCCGATTCATAACCATGGATGAAACCTGGGCCCATCACTTCACACCTGAGTTGAAGGAACAGTCGAAACAATGGACTGTAAGGGGAGAACCAGTTCCAAAGAAGGCGAAGACAGTTCCATCTGCTGGCAAGGTCATGGCGTCAGTTTTTTGGGATGCGCGTGGAATAATTTTCATTGATTATCTTGAAAAAGAAAGAACAATCAACGAGCGAGTATTATGCGAATTTATTGCAGCGTTTGAGTGACAAAGTTAAGGAAAAACGGCCGCATTTGGTGAAAAAGAATGTGATGTTTCACCAAGGCAGTACACCAGTTCACACATCCGTTATCGCGATGGTCAACATCCAGGAGTTAAAGTTCGAATTGCTCCTTCTAAACTTGAAAAAATGGCTTGGTGGTAAAAGATTTTCCAATAATGAGGAGGTGGAGTCTGCGGTTAATGGCTATTTTGAGGAGCTCGATGGTTCTCATCGAAGCTATTGAACACCGCTGGGAAAAGTGTACCCAGCTGAAAGAAGTTTTTGTTGAAAAATAAAGATATTTGTTCACAAATTTCTTGTGTTTTTTTTGTTAGGTCGGGTACCTCTAGGACCATCCTCGTATCTATCTGATTTATTTCTTCACACACGTCTATTTATAACACCTCGGGCAGTGCGCTTTTGGATGGCTGGGCCTCAGCTCGGTTGACGAATCTCGACAAGCCCGTGCTTAACAATTAACTGGACGGTAGTTAGAAAATCTATCCCTAACAGCAAACTATGACGCATGAATGATTCGGGCACAATGTGTGCCGTAATAGGATATGCAGACCCGTCTATTTCAATGGTAGTTGTGAACCCCCCTAGAGTTTTATTTATTGCATACCCTATACCAGCGGTCGGGGAACCGGGGTAAATTACCCCAAATGGGGTAAAAATGAAATTTTTGGGGGTAAAAATGAAACTTTTGTGAGTAAAAAGTATATATTTTTAATTTGCTATTTTATAAACCTGTTAGTATTTTTTTCAACTTAAACAATTTAGCGACATATGCAGGCCACGCCATCTCACTCCCCACCACTAAGTGTTCTCGAGTTATATCTTTGCGCAGTAAAGCACAGCCCCGGCTACCTGCTCAGTCCATGCCATACCATCAAGATACAAATACATTGACAAGTCAGAGACCGAGTTTTTACTAATTAGTTTGTAGCGGTCGGCGGCAAAGAAGAAAGAGCCTTCCGCTCGCTGCCGGGCCGAGCGATAAAGATATGTGATTAGGTGAGTGAGTGTGAAAAACAGTCGAATGCGCGAATGTATGTATGTGAATGAATGTGTGGCCGCATCGAGTCAGTCGAGAGCGAACCATCGCAGCGTATGGTGTAAAGAATATAGTATTTTTCAAACGTAAACGGCATTTTCCATTCCCGAACCCAGAACTCCCTTAAGATGGCAGCAAATAGAAAAAGAACATACCAAGACGAATTCCTTAATTACGGTTTTACACAAATAGAAGACAATGGTACAATGAAACCACAGTGTGTTGTATGTATGAAGGTACTGACTTCAGAATCTTTCAAAAAAAGTCAATTGAAGAAACATTTAGATAATTTGCATTCACACCTGTCTTTCAAACCGCGAGAATACTTTGCAAATTTAGAAATATCTGTTAAAAGACAAAGATTGAATAGCAACTTGTTTGGTACATTTGATCAGCGTTCAGCATCAAGGGCTAGCTTTGAAGTAGCTTGGTTGATTGCTCGAAATAAGAAACCATACACTATTGGTGAAGATTTGGTTAAACCAGCTGCTGTAAAAATGGCAGAGATTATGTGTGGTCAAAAAGAAGCGAAGAAACTGAATTCAGTGCCCTTGTCTGCAAGAATTGTGAAAGAACGAATTTCTATATTAGCAGAAAATGTGAAGGAACAGGTTATTTTCGCATTAAAACAGGCTAAATATTTTGCTATTCAGCTTGATGAGACAACTGATTTTAGTAGCAATTCACAGCTAATGGTATATGTTCGCTACAAAGGTGCAGATAATTTTGAAGAGGAATTGCTGTTTTGTTCTCCTCTCGAGTTGAGATCTCGTGGAATTGATGTCTACAATAAAGTAAATGAATACTTCAATGCGCAAAGTTTAAAATGGGAAAACTGTATTTCTGTATCCTTGGATGGAGCTCCAGCTATGCTGGGTCATATTAATGGTTTTTCGGCTTTCGTAAAAAAAAATAACCCAAATATTGAAATTACTCACTGTATGATCCATCGCCAGGCCCTTATGATTAAATATTTAGAACCTACACTGGAAGCCGTCATGCATGATGTCATCAAGATTGTAAATTTGATCAAGGGACATGCACTAAACACGCGGCTATTTCGTGAATTATGTCAGGACGGTGAAGCTGAATATACGGACTTACTTTATTATACAGAAGTAAGGTGGCTCTCTCGCGGAAATGTACTAAATCGAGTATGGACTCTCAAAACTGAAATCGAAATTTTTATGGTTGATCAAAAAAATATTCTAGCAGATAAGTTTAAAAACTCTTCCTGGGTTGCACATCTCACATATCTAGCGGACATTTTTGAGAGTATAAATATATTAAACAAAGAATTGCAAGGAAAGAATATTAATATCATTTCAGCGAGAGAAATTCTGTCAGCGTTTGGATTAAAGCTGCAATATTGGAGACAGAAAGTAGAACAGAACAAGATAGCTTCTTTTTCAAGGTTAGCTTCTTTTTTTGACATCTTATCAAACTCAGAAAGCGGTTTTCAGATTACTTTCCAGATCTTGATACACGTACTGTCAGTTGGATTGTAGATCCTTTTAAATGTGAAATTGCTACGATACCAGAAGAACCTTCAGGTTTAGCAGAAGCAATTCTTGAACTTCGATCTAATACTGAAGCACGTATTCAATTTGAGAGTAAACCAAATCTGTCGTCTTTTTGGATGTCAAAAGCTGCAAAGGCTTTCAAAATTGCACATGAAGAGGCGGTTAAAAAATTGTTGCCATTTGGAACAACATATTTGTGCGAACAAGGTTTTTCCACTCTAATGAACATAAAAACGAAGAACAGAAATCGATTAAACGCCGAAGACTGTATTCAAATCGCTCTTACATCAAAAAGTCCCAATTTTGAAGCAATTGTATCGAACATGAAACAACATCATTTCTCCAAAATGTGAAGGAAGAATGTTTTCAATTATTCTTTTTTTTCTAATTTTTGTTTGTACCACCACTATTATTATTATTATAATTTGTTACAGTACCCAAAATTGTCAACCCTCAATTGTACCCCAATGGGTTTCAATTTGTTATATACAGTTGAGGAAAAAAAAATTCGCCCCCCACAGAAAATATAAATAAATGATAATTTCTTGTTATTTTATAATTCATATGATATTTTTCTTGTATTATTAGACGAAAAAACTAGTTTAAATTTTATATATAGCCTCCATAAAAAATATTTTTTAATTTAAATGATTTTTTTCGGGGAAAAAAAATTCGCTTTTCTGACGAAAATGATAGCCCTGATATTTTTTAAAAATCTAATAGCTATAAAATGAATAAAATATATATTATATAATTTTAAAGCTTTATTCTTAAAAATTCATTTCTGTTTGATATATAATCTATTCTTTTATTTTCCCGAAAAAAATCATTTAAATTAAAAAAGCTTTTTTATGGGGGCTATTTATAAAATTTAAACTAGTTTTTTCGTCTAATAATACAAGAAAAATATCATATTGTGGGATCGGGAAGATAATGACTCCGCTCTGTTCCGTTCCGCACAATTGTATTGTTGCTGTTGTACAACGACGTGACTCGTGGTGCGGGTTACGCTCGACTCTCTGGTACGATCATCGCCACCGTACCAAGAGGCCTTCAAAAACAAAAGACGGTCAGAGACGACGACAACGGCTTTTCGGCTCACGCGGCTCTGGTCGTCTCGTGTGCAACCATCGTCTCGTGTGCAACCATACATTGTAGCGGCTTCGAACGGCTAAGGCGTATGTGGTGCCTTGGCCGCCACACTACCCCCCCTGCCAGTAATTGGCACAATTACGAAAAATTGACCGACTACATTACCACTACCATTTACTCTATTATATAAAATACGTTATCCTAACTAAGATTTACATTACAGTATTTGAACAGAGTTGAAAAAAAAGGAATTTACATGGAGTTTAATATATAATACGTAATACCTAAAAATACATGAAAGTACATAAAAGTGATGGATAAAAATAAATGGTATATGATACTTATTATAATAATGCGCAAGCCTTAAGTACTACCGCGTAATTTGAAATCGCTCGGGAAAACGTACGCGTCTACCTGAACGCGTGACACGTTGCTGTATAACCGGCGCATTGTCAGGTACGTTTGTTTGTGTGACCGGCTGATTTTCTATGCTCACGGGATCCGGTCTGTTTTCTGCTAGCATATAAGCAGGCTTTAGCCTTTCAATTGATATATTTATTTCCTTACCTCTAATGTTTATTGTAAATGTTTTTTCGCCTCGGCGCACTACGGCGTATGGACCTTCATAAGCGGGTTGTAAAATAGTTTTGGCTGAATCTGTTCGGATGAAAACATGTGTTGAACTGCTAAGATCTTTGAAAACGAATGTACGATTAACGGAATGGCGTGATGCATTAGAGGGACTCAATTTAGAAAAATGGTTGCGTAGTCTATTAGTAAAATCGGAAGCATTTTCTGTGCCTTCCGCTGAATGCGAAGACAAGAACTCTCCCGGTAATCTTAATGGCTCGCCATAAACTAATTCCGCTGAGGTAGCGCCGAGGTCTTCTTTCCAGGCGGAACGAATACCGAGTAGAACGGATCCGTGGCACCTTATAGCCGACTTGAGCTGTCGGTGAAAACGCTCTACCATCCCATTGGCCGCTGGGTGATACGCCGTTGTGCGAAGGCGTGTGGATCCAATTAAATTGTTCAGCGCAAAAAATAATTTGGATTCGAACTGCCTACCCTGATCGGTGGTAATCCGTACGGGAGCACCAAACCGCGCTACCCAACCGTCATAAAAGGTTCGAGCTACGGTTTGGGCCTCCTGATCGACCATGGGGAAGGCTTCCGGCCACCGCGTATATCTGTCTACACAGGTCAGACAATACCTGAAACCTTCGGACACCGGTAAAATTACTATGTCTAAATGAATGTGTTCGAATCGCGCAGAAGGTTTAACAAATGTAGCCAATGGTGCAGTCACATGACGGGAAATTTTTGATCTTTGGCACGGTATACAGCAACGTGTCCACGTGCGAACATCTCTTTTAATCGACGGCCAAACATAACGTTGCGTTATGAGCTTGATCGTCGCGTTAATACCTGGATGTGATAATACATGTAACATATTAAAAACTGCACGTCGGAAAGGAGGGGTGACATAAGGTCTTACATTCTTAGTCGAAATATCGCAAAAAATTTCGGAAGACGTGCCAGGCAACGAGACTTTGCGTAATTGCAGGCTAGATTCGCTATTCAACAACCGCTGCAACTCCTCATCCTGGGCTTGCGATTTTGCCAATTCTTCGAAATTAATCGAGTGGTTAACCGTTTCCACTCTGGGACAGTGCATCGGCAACGACGTTGTCTTTACCGGAAATATGTTGAATATCTGTAGAGAATTGCGCAATGTAATCTAGGTATCGGAATTGTCGAGGAGAGCATTTATCTAATTTCTGTTTGAAAGCGAAAGTTATGGGTTTATGGTCTGTAAAAATCGTGAAATGTCTGCCTTCGAGCATATGTTTGAAATGTTTTATTGCTAAATAGATAGAAAGTAGTTCCCGGTCGTAAGCTGAATACTTCTTTTCGGCAGATCCTAATTTCTTAGAAAAGAATGCTAATGGTTGTCGTTCGTTGCCGACGCACTGATGTAAAACAGCTCCTACGGTGTAATCAGAAGCATCGCAGGTAACCGACAATGGAGCGTTGACCGCAGGATGAGAAAGCAGGGTTGCGTTTGCTAAACTATTTTTGGTATTTTCGAAAGCCTGACGCGCTTCCGAAGTCCAGGCTATCGGGGTCTTGCCCTTTAAATTGCCGGCTAAAAGGTCGTTCAAGGGTGCTTGAAAGCGAGCGGCATCTGGGATAAAACGGCGGTAAAAATTAAGCATTCCCAAGTACTGCCTCAAATCCTTCGCGTTTTTCGGAAGGGGAAATGACTTTATGGCTTGTACCTTGCCGGGCAAAGGTTGAGTGCCGCTTTCATTTACCCGATAGCCTAGAAATTTAACTTCTTCCTGTCCGAACGTGCATTTATTCGGATTAACAACAATGCCATAATCTTTTAATCGTTTAAATAATAATTCTAAATGGCGCAGGTGATCGGCTTGGGATTCTGAGGCGACCAAAATGTCGTCTATATACGCGTAACAAAAATCGAAACCGCGTAAAATTTCGTCGATAAAGCGCTGAAATGTTTGCGCGGCATTTCGTAACCCGAACGACATGTACGGGAATTCAAAAAGCCCGAACGGCGTTGTAATGGCCGTTTTTCCGACGTCTTCCGACGCAACCGGAATCTGATTATAAGCTCGGACGAGATCTATTGTGGAAAATACCTTTTTGCCACTCAGTTGTTGCGCAAAATCCTCAATGTGACGCACGGGGTATCGGTCGGGAATTGTCCGTGCGTTTAACGCTCTATAGTCACCGCAAGGCCTCCAAGCTTCTTCGCCCTTCTTCGGAACCATATGAAGGGGTGCTGACCACGCGCTCTTCGAAGGACAAGCGATGCCCATCTTCACCATCGCGTCGAACTCCTTCTGGGCAGCCCTGAGCCGGTCCGGTGCAAGCCGCCGCGGCTTGCTGGAAACGGGTGGTCCAGGGGTTGTCTCGATGTAATGCACCGTTTGGTGCGTAGTCCTCATCGGGGTGCCGCTAGGCCGTGTAAGTTCCGGCATCTGCATCAGGAGCTGGTGGTAAACGGTAGTCCCTGCTACTGTCTTCACCGACGGCGTTTCATCCTCGGCTCGTGTTCCGCGGACCGTTAACGACGTGGTCCGATCGACGAGGCGACGATTGCGGATGTCCACCATAAGATCGAAGTGATCGAGAAAGTCTACCCCGATTATGGGTTTTGTAACATCCGCAACCACGAATCGCCACACGAAATCCCGTCGTAGGCCGAGGTGCAGGTTTAACGACACTGTCCCGTAGGTGTTAATTACACTCCCATTCGCCGCCGCCAGCTGGTACTCCGATCTTTCTCGCAATCCGCCTAGCAGGCGGCGCGGAAAAAACGCACAAATCGGCCCCGGTATCCACTAAAAATTCCGTCTTCGAGCTGTTGTCTAAGATGAAGAGGCGGCGTGATGCTGGATTTGTGTCGCTGGCCGCCATCAACGACTCCCCAGGTCGTTTCCCTGATCCGTGGCGTTCCAATTGCACGATGCAACGCACCTCTGCGCGGCCGGACCGAACCGCCAATGGTACCAGCATTTCCCTTGATGGTCCATTTGTCCTCCCGCGGACCGCTCTCGCGATCGCGATAGAGATCGTCTGCGGTAGCGCGAGTTTGGATGATTTCGGTGGGTCCACCTGCGACGGGAAGATTGCCCCTGGTCCACCAAGGATTCACGGATGGCAGAAATTTCCTGCCTCAAGGAAAGAGCCAATTGTGACATCTTAATGTTTAACATGGCCTCGATGCTCGGGCCCGGCGGGGGTATTTGGCAGGATGCAGATACGCCCGTAATCGCGGCCTCCGTGACGTGTACCCGCGGTGTCATCGTATCCGCAACAGCGTCTGCCAACTCTGCCACCTTATCCAGCGGGGTGTCCCGCTGCGTGGCTAAAATCACCTGCATATTAGCAGGTAGTCGGCCCATCCAAAGCGTCCGCAATACACCGTCCGAAAAAGCCGTACCGGCCAATCTGCGCAGGTGACGAAGAAATTGGGACGGTTTTCTGTCCCCGATTTCCTCGTGTTCCAATAACCGCCGCGTTTTCTGTTCCTGCGACGCACTAAGCCGGCGAATGAACTCATTTTTTAGCGTCGTGTACGGATCCGCGGCCGGGGGATTCATGATAATGTCTCTTACTTCCGCGGCGTGTCGCGCACTTAACGCGCCGAGAATGTACCCGAATTTCGTGGTCTCCGACGTTACATTGGATACCTCAAAACTTCTCTCTACCATTGAAAACCACATCTCCGGGTCTCCCGGACAAAACTCGGGTATTCGTACAGCGACGCGATCAACTGCCAACGGCACACCCGCGGATGTCCCTGCGTTAACGTTAGGGTCAGTCATTTTACCAGTCTTGGTCACAAAAAAAAATAGTTTCACCGCACACACACACCGCGCTTACTATTTGTCAGACCGTGTCCTTTTCTTATGTCCTTAACACTATACACTTATTTCTCTACCCTAACTAATATTGTCCGTATACGAAAAATGTCCAAATTTTCTTACAAAAAACTTTACTTGCGCGGCGAGATCACGTCGGGGTCACCAATGTGGGATCGGGAAGATAATGACTCCGCTCTGTTCCGTTCCGCACAATTGTATTGTTGCTGTTGTACAACGACGTGACTCGTGGTGCGGGTTACGCTCGACTCTCTGGTACGATCATCGCCACCGTACCAAGAGGCCTTCAAAAACAAAAGACGGTCAGAGACGACGACAACGGCTTTTCGGCTCACGCGGCTCTGGTCGTCTCGTGTGCAACCATCGTCTCGTGTGCAACCATACATTGTAGCGGCTTCGAACGGCTAAGGCGTATGTGGTGCCTTGGCCGCCACAATATGAATTATAAAATAACAAGAAATTATCATTTACTTATATTTTCTGTGGGGCGAATTTTTTTTTCCTCAACTGTATATTACATATATTACTATTATTATCGTTATGTATTACTAGGTATTACATTGATAAATTGAATAAATGATGTTTAAATTAAATTTTTAGTTATTGTTTTCTTTTCAAAATTATCATGGGGGCTATAATATGAAAGATGCTAAAAAGAGGCGATTTCGTTTTTTGCTCTTCGCCATGGGTAATATCAACTTACACAAAAATATTTTGGGGTAATGATTAAAAAAGTTCCCCGACCGCTGCCCTATACCGTCAAAGCAAACCTGGTTGTATTGTAAACACGGCGCGCCTATTTTATGGTAAATGTCTGCTCGTATTAATGTTACATCGCTTCCGATGTTGATAAGAGCGGGTATTTCTAAATTATCTATCGTAACGGTTTTGAGGTACTTCCCATTCGCTATCGCCTCGACGGGATGACTGTCCACCACGGCTGATGTCTTCTTTGGGCATCTGGGAGCGATGTATCCAAACTTCCGACAGTTTGCACCTCTATCCTTCATCGGGCACTCGACTTCTCGATGACCTTTCTCTCCGCAGTTGTGGCACCTTTCGATGATCTGCTGCTGACTGTCCGCGGCTCGCGGTCTCTGCCTGTTCACGTATCTGCTGGCTCCCGCTGGTTTCTTCGGGATTCGGCTGGGGTCAGCTCCTGGCAGTACCACCTTCTCGAATGCAGAGAAAAGGTCGGCTTTCGTCCTGAATCTTTCTATACGGGCTTGGTTTCGCAAGGTTACATCTGGAATTCCTTCAAGAAGATATTAAATGATTTCATCCTCGTCGATAGGTACGCGATTACCCAGAATTAATTTTTGATGACAATAATCGCTAAAACACTCCCCGCACTTCCAGCGTTGTTGCTCGAATTCCCTTTTTCTAGCAACCTTACTTGGGAAATGATGAAACATTGTTCTTATTTCCCCCAATAAATTGTCTATAGCTATTGTGACATATTCGGGTCTGGAATGGAACCACTCCATTGCGTTATCTTTTAGATGCGATCCTAACAGTACCATCGCCTCACAGTCAGATAATTGATGCACACCTCTCAGCAGTCGAAATTGTCGTTCCCAATGTTCTCATGGTCCATCACCGTCGAAATGACTCAGCAATTCGGCGATGACTGTCACACTGGTTCGCACTCGATGTGTTTCCTCAGACGTCGATACTCGTGGGATGTTTGCACGCTGCATTGTTTCTTCCATTGCTGGTCGAATTGAACTTGCCCCCAAGTTCAACTGTTATATTCGCTGCATGACTTCGATTTCTCGTTGCACTATCTCCAACTCCTTTTGCATTATGCCACGTTCTCTCCGCAACATCTCTATCTCTCGTTGCATCCAGTCGGCCATCCTTTCGTCTTCTCCTCGATATTCTGCAATCGACGGCTCCTGTATGGCTACAGGTGTGTCGACACTCAAAAAATCTTTGGGCCCGCTGTAGCCTGTCTCAATTCTCGCAATCTATTTTTCAATTGTTGTACCGTGAATTCGTTGTATTGCTCCATGCTCAACTCACCTCTGCCTCGACTCTCGGAATTATCCCATCGAATTTTATCTTTAATCTGAATCCCGGACAAGCCTCCAATTTATAGGGATATTTTATGGTAATCGATTAAGATAATTATCCCTCGTATGTTCGGTGAAGATAATTTTATTACGATTAACAATGTTACTCACAATTTCTCGCTGTATACTCGCTCGCACGTAATGTAATGTTCTTCGTAACGTTTTGGTTTATATACGAAATACCCCACACACTCGCTGACAAACTGATTTTTGCGGCTGTTGGCCTTTTCATTGATTTCTCTCTCTCCCGCACTCATTTTTCGCGGTCGCTCGCCTTTTGGTCATGTTTACGGCTGTGGTTGTTGACAATAGGTGAGCGACTTTTGCACGCGTCCTAACAGCTGATTTCGTAAACACGTTTTTGCGCTGTTTTTAACCGTCAACGTTCGATGACGGTTCCTCGGTATTCTTTGTTGCCTCCTACAATACTATAATGTCACAAAAGCAATGTTCCACTATTAAAATATTATAATCTCACAAAAGTAACATTTCACTGTCAAAATATTGAAATGTCACTAAAGTGCTACTAAAGTATTCATTAATTTCACAAAGCTTACTTTTGACCTTCCAAAGACGTAAGCTAAACTAACTCTTATCGTAAAACATTCGTAAATTAACTGCATATTTATTACTTCCCACGTTTCCGAACGTTGGTACGAATTTTTCCACGATTGGAAAGAACTTTTCTAGCAATTGAATGATTTGGTTTGCATTAACGGCACGGTCAAACAGCGTTTAGCTAGCTGAAGGCGTTCGGCATCAGATGATCTGACCTCTGATTTTTTATGTTTTTACAACCTTTCATGAAACGAAGTGTCATTATGTACTACCTCGTTGAATTCGGCTCAAAAAGAACTGTAATATTATAAACAACAAAATATAGCGTAACAAAACACACCTAAACTTGAAATTTCCCCCACTACTGCACACATTACAAAAATAATTATGCAACATTGTGTCCCCTTTCGTACCTAACAACCCTTGTTAAAATATTTGTTTGATATTTTCAGTCCGTCCTGAAATATTCCAAAGAGTCCAGTTAAAAAAGACCCCCTGTAGATAGCTGAATGAATTTCAATGAAACTTTACATTTAAGTTTTATGTCCGCATTTCAAGGTTCAATTAGATTTTGATCATAATCAGCCCATGCATAATAATAACGATTATACCTTCTGTTCTTTTTTAGTTGTTCCAATACATAGGCGTTATTTATAAAAAATGTTTTAAATGTTTCATATAAATCTTGGGAAGAATTAAATTTGATATAATAAACTGAAATAAACTTTTTCTCAATGTTCTATAGAAAAGAAAAAATTAAACGAAATCATAGATAATCGCGAGAAACCCGGAATCGAAGTCTCGTAGTTATAAAAGCATGGTTAATTTTCAGTTCCCAGAAAGACACAAGCCGAGCTACGGCGTTCGACTTTGTATCTTAGTGAACGTAGAAAAGGACAGCAAATGAATGATACATAAAAATAACACAATGTGAATTTGTTTAGTTCTCATTGTTTTGAGGAATCCGAAAGTCGTATAATCTTTGCCGTATAGCCATTTTTTAATAGCAGAAGAAAATTTTTAAAGGGTATAGCCGAGTAAGGGGGTCAAATGTGCCCCCAAACCGAATGGAACGAGCCACGGGTCATTCGATAGCAAAAAAAAAGAAGCCCTGTGTGCAAATTTTTAACTTGAAATCTCGACCGCGGGGGTAGTAATGGGGTGAAAACGAAAATCATGTTTTTGAATATTTCTCTTGACCTATTGAGTAAAAAAATGTAAAAAAATTCAGAGACATTTCGGGTACCAGGGCACATACTATGGGAGATTTTCAGATTTTTTGATTGAAGAACCAGGTAGTGATAAATAAAAAACAGCAAAAAATGCCGAAAAATGCCGATTACGTATTGAAGGAGGCCCGGAACTACTTTTATACTTTTACAGTAAACAGGTATTACTATTACTATTATTCTCAATTTTTTTCAGATTTTTCATTTTGGTGCGCCGCAGTGAAAAAAAATAAAAACCGAGTTTTTCCTCGTTTTCTGCGTATTAGAGTAACTTACACGTTGAATTTTTATGCATCCTTCAATATATAAGTGTTTTGTAGACTGTTTAATGTTTCTACACTAAGCAGAATTACATAACAATTGAAACAAATAAAATAAAGCCAACCGTTAAGCGCAATATATCCTAGAAAATCAACGATATTTTCAACGGCGTCGATGGCGGCAGTTGGTAGAGTGTCCGACTGCTGAACCGCTGCAAGTTTTTTTACCATAGGTTCGAGTCTCTCTTCTGGACTTAGGATTTTTTTTTCCTTCATTATTTTTTTTTCAAATTCTAACTATATAACAATGCTTTATATTTATTTATAAATGTTCTGAAAGCATTTTACAAATATTTTAACCTGAAATATGTATAAATATAGTTTTGGAGTGTTTTTTTCGTTTTTATTTTTTTTGTCAACCACGATTATTGTTTAACATCTCTTACACTGAAATTAATGTGAAATGTTAGTTTTCAAATCTCTTACCTTTGACTACTGTGAATGGATCGGAGCAGAAGATTGTATATTGGCTTACTATTACTTCTTCTCGCCCTTCGATCAAGCAGATCTTTCCTTCTTTTTCTCTTTCTTTGATAAATATGAATGTTTGCTACGGCTTCAGTATCTAACGTAGACATGTAAGGGCCATTCCACGCCAAATCTATTAACCCACTCTCTGCCAATTATACTTTTTTCTAATAAACCCATTTTTAAGTACCAGTTTGATCGTTTCATGCTTATTTTTGAATGAAGTATCATTGCTCGATGGAAACCACGGGAAGGTGGTGGGCTTCTTCCATCAGGAAAGGCGAAGGATGGGTTAGAAGTGATTACATGGATCGGATGAGAGTAAATGGCGGACATAAGTGTTGGAAATAAAAAAAAGCATGGCTCAATCTTGGTCGCTGTCGACGTTAATTACGGGATTTACTTGTTCGATATTAAATAAGTTTACTCAGAATTTCTGCAGGACGTACAATTCGTGAAAGCTACCGAGCATGCGATAAATAATAAATTATTGCTGCGACATGTGAACAGCAACCGACAGTACGGTTACCATTCGCACATTCGCAACAATAGCGTTTAATCCCGGAGTAACCAATTGAATTTGGTACGTAGTTAATGTAACATCTATATGTTTTACTATTGATGTGACGCGATCTCACTTCACATTTAATAATATTTTTTGTCTGCTTAAGGCAACGAACAATTATATTATTATCTTCATCCATAATTTCTGCTAAGTACGATATGGCTTGTGATAATTGGTATGTTCCCGTAAATAGAATTTTTAAATCTTGTTCTGTTAATTCCGGAAAATCAAGAATGTCGGAAGCTGAAAGGTTGAAAAGAGATTTTCGCCTATTCCAATGATTATTTTCTACTTCCACTGCTAATGTATTTTCGATACTGTCTTCTGATATTATTTTCGCTACTATTTCATTAGAAAGCCCTACATCTGAATTCAAACGTTTTCCAAACGTATTATGGAGATAACCTGCTATTTTGCAAAATATACCGACTTTGGGGAGTAACTTATTGCTCAACTGGTGATGTAACAATTTATATTTTTGTCCTAGAATTCCGTGTATCGCTTCGACTACCCAGCGAACTTTTGTAACACGACGCGATTGATTTGATTCTGTTGTGGTGAGCTGGTTACGCTTTCCCTTCAAAGCCGGCATCAAAACTGTATAACCGCGATTTTCTAAATCTAATTTCACATCACGAAAACCTCTATCAACAATACAAATATCCCCTGATTTTAAAAGACTTGATAAACCAGTTGGATTCTTCAAAACAATCTTTAGAATCTCCGCGTCATTTTGGTTAGCGTAAAAGGGGCCAAGTATATCAACTATATAACCATTTGTTGTGCAAATTGTAAAAGGTTTGCACAATGGTACCTTTTTTTGACCGGAATATGATTTTCGCTGGTACTCATTATTTGAACTTTTCTCATGTCGAATATATGTTCCATCAAAAATCAGTGCCAATTGGTCTATTAAATTATATAATTGTTTAGCAATGAATGATGTTTCATTTTGAATCAAATTATTTCGAGAAATGGCCGCGAATCCGAAATGAAATGGTAGTATATCCTTTTCGAATGAATTTAAAACAGATGTACAAAAATCCGATATTTGTTGTTCGCGTTCTATTCCAAGAATTGCAGCTATCATTTTATTTGAATTTCCGGTACGTAATTTCAGTAAAAAAACAACAATGGCTTGCGTAATAGTTCGCTGCTCAGAATTTCTTAAGGAGGTCATCATTTCGCGAAGTTGTAATAGATTTTCCCACGTTAAACCCGTAAATACTTTTAATTGTTCTTCGGAAAGCGTAAAATCACCTACTTTATCTTTAATATGTGCAGTATTGTTGACTGAAAGATATTCAAAATAAACGCGTAATTCTTTAGCATCGATTATACTACTATTAGAATGTACTCTTAAGTTAGAAATATCTTCGTGGAATAAACGTTTTTTAAATAAATGGTTAAAACAGCACCGATTTCCTTTAGGAACATATAATCTTCTCATGAGAAATACTTGATGTCTAGTTTCGATTGGTACATTAATGAGAGGTTTTGAAGATCCACAAACGAAGCAATATTTGTGTGTTGAAATGACTCTAGAAAATGGCATTTCCACAAATTGTGATTCGACTGGTTCAACGCTAGTGATATCCATAATAAACGATGAATCCTGCACGGAAGAGACTGATGGAGTAGATGTAGAGGGAGATTCCTCTGAAGAAGATTGCTGAATGGATTCTTCAGGTGACGATATCCTGATTGAAGATGATCCCGGTAAAGATATTGGATAGTTTGATACTTCAGTTGAAACAACATGAAATAAAGAAGATTTTACTGAAGAGATAGTTTCACGTGAAGATCCGACTAAAGGAAGGCCGCTAGAGGTAGAAGGTACTTCTGAAGAAATAGTTTCAGTGGAAGAAAACATTCCACTTGCAGAATGAGATTTAAATAAAGAAAACGATTTGAGTACGAAAGGGGGTCTGACCGAAGAAAAAGTTTCGATTACAGAAGAAGAAACTTCTGTTGAAGTTTCTCCAAGCTGAAGAAATTCTGGAGAATTACTAACATTCGTAGTTTGTACTATTTTATGCATATAAACGCGACACTTATTACACAATATATCACCTATACTCACTGCTCTTTTAAGATTGGTTGAAAACAGTACTGCTTCAGCTTCCGTCTTGATTTTCTTAATCTGACCAGTCAATTTACGAATTAACGAATGACAACGAATACACTTAACACGCAAGGTTTTCCTTCCAACAAATTGTACTTTATTACTAGACATATTGAAAAATGCAAAGGGAACGAATGCACACGAACAAAAAAGTTTTAAGAAACAACTTATTAATAATAAAGTCACTGGCGTGAAAGACAAAATGATCATTCGACGGAACTCCGTTATGTTTGATATTTCAACCAAGACTGACAATTTTTCCACGCGTTTGCTTAAAAGAAGATTTCCCATGGACAGTTAATGGAAGGGATGAGGTGAGGGTAGAAATAGTGGGTTATTGGTTGCATTTCCGAATTTTAAAAAACCTGAGTTCCTATTGGTGGGTGAACAATTATCCTTTCCTTACTGGCTGGTTTTAAAAATAATGGAAACACTTGTAGGACCACACTCTACGGACCATGCCAAGTAATTATGTATAAATCCCATCGCATATAGTAGCCTGAACTGAGTAATTAAAAAATAAATCTATTGTGACTCTTTTCCAAACACTGAAAACTGACACTATTATTGCCCATAGCAGTTATAAAGAACTAAAATCAGTGAAGCCATAAATTCTAGATATATCTAAAATCCTCATTTGGGAATTTTCAGCACTAGAGTTTACGGTACGAATACCTCTACAACGCTATTTTTAAAAAACGGATGAAGACATTAAAACGTTACTGTGGATAACTAATCCTCAGTACATGTTTTCAGTGCTTTGCTCCTCCGTGCACAATAGTAATTGACGTATCATAAATACATTGTGGAACCTGAACGCGACAATCACCCATTGACCTGAACGGTCTGGGCCCTCACCCAACGAACCTTTATTTCCTTCGTAACGCAGGTAGGACAATTAATCATTTTTCCCCGTTCAAAAATAAGCATGAAACGATCAAACTGGTACTTAAAAATGGGTTTATTAGAAAAAAGTATAATTGGCAGAGAGTGGGTTAATAGATTTGGCGTGGAATGGCCCTTACATGTCTACGTTAGATACTGAAGCCGTAGCAAACATTCATATTTATCAAAGAAAGAGAAAAAGAAGGAAAGATCTGCTTGATCGAAGGGCGAGAAGAAGTAATAGTAAGCCAATATACAATCTTCTGCTCCGATCCATTCACAGTAGTCAAAGGTAAGAGATTTGAAAACTAACATTTCACATTAATTTCAGTGTAAGAGATGTTAAACAATAATCGTGGTTGACAAAAAAAATAAAAACGAAAAAAACACTCCAAAACTATATTTATACATATTTCAGGTTAAAATATTTGTAAAATGCTTTCAGAACATTTATAAATAAATATAAAGCATTGTTATATAGTTAGAATTTGAAAAAAAAATAATGAAGGAAAAAAAAATCCTAAGTCCAGAAGAGAGACTCGAACCTATGGTAAAAAAACTTGCAGCGGTTCAGCAGTCGGACACTCTACAACTGCCCCATCGACGCCGTTGAAAATATCGTTGATTTTCTAGGATATATTGCGCTTAACGGTTGGCTTTATTTTATTTGTTTCAATTGTTATGTAATTCTGCTTAGTGTAGAAACATTAAACAGTCTACAAAACACTTATATATTGAAGGATGCATAACAATTCAACGTGTAAGTTACTCTAACACGCAGAAAATGAGGAAAAACTCGGTTTTTATTTTTTTTCACTGCGGCGCACCAAAATGAAAAATCTGAAAAAAATTGAGAATAATAGTAATAGTAATACCTGTTTACTGTAAAAGTATAAAAGTAGTTCCGGGCCTCCTTCAATACGTAATCGGCATTTTTCGGCATTTTTTGCTGTTTTTTATTTATCACTACCTGGTTCTTCAATCAAAAAATCTGAAAATCTCCCATAGTATGTGCCCTGGTACCCGAAATGTCTTTGAATTTTTTTACATTTTTTTACTCAATAGGTCAAGAGAAATTGTACAAAAACATGATTTTCGTTTTCACCCCATTACTACCCCCGCGGTCGAGATTTCAAGTTAAAAATTTGCACACAGGGCTTCTTTTTTTTTGCTATCGAATGACCCGTGGCTCGTTCCATTCGGTTTGGGGGCACATTTGACCCCCTTACTCGGCTATACCCTTTGAAAAAATTTCAGAATTTTTTAAAAACGATGACTTATCAAAATTAACCAAATGAAAATGAATGAAAGTTGGCGCTGTTCTGATCGTGCAGTATATACTAAGATCTAGACCTCTATTCCAGACAGTATTGTAGGAAATGAGTGTGCCGGCTGGGAGAGATCGTTCACAAGAAAATTGAGACGAGGACTTATCAAACAAATAACAACAGTTTATTAACAAGAAGGAATAACAGAAAGAATAACAAAAACGCAAGTCGCTATTTCGCTGCAACGCAATCTCGCCTATGACTTTCAACTAGCAACTGTCGCCTATCAACTGCCGCGCCGCCGAACATTCACGCACTTATAAGATTCACCCGCAGTCGCTCTTTCTCACGCAATCATCTCTTTTCACTCACACCCAAAATCCTCGCATCCATGGTCCAGACTCACGCAAGTCACGTACACGCCTTGCTAATCGTTTCATTTTCACGGTCCAGTCACTCAGTTCCAAACACTCTTCCTCGTATTCTTTCAGCCACTTGACATTTTCCATACGTAGTCACCCTATTTCCCAAACATCCCGGCGCCGCCGTCCAGACGCAAGACGATACCGGCCGCACGCACGCAACAATGACCCATTCATACCTCACGAAAGTTTCTAAGACCCAGGCACTCGAATCCACAAACATACTGGTGCCATCCCGTCGCGTCGAGTACCAATAAAAAATGTTTATAATTAGTTAATCATTCGAAAATATAATAATTTCTATTTACTATTAACAGCAACTGTTTTTTTTTAACCTTTTGAGCGTAATGAATGAAAGTGAATAAAGTAAAAAATAAAAAATTGTAAATTTTGTTTTCGCACTGAAATGAATTTATTGGTCGAAACCATTATGAAAATTAGATTAGATTAAAATGTCATTGTACGATATATAGTTATCGAGATAAAGATATTGTTAAGGATTCTAATGGAACCTTAACATCGCTGGGTTTATGATACGGACTTGACTTCTCCGATATTTTTGAAGATTAGGACTTAGAGACATTTTTACTTGACAAATTAGGATGTGGCCATTAAGGAACCTCTAAACTCCACACGGGACTTGGAATCCTTGGAGCTCTTCCTTGCCTCAATAGCGATTGACGTATCGTAAACCTACGGGAGCGCACAGCTGCTGACCACCGGGGTCTTGGGGGCTTTGGCTTTTCCCAAAATGTTTATTTAAAAAAAGGCAACGTTCCCGGTCGCCCTTGCATGGTGGGCGGAAATGTTGCAAAAGGCAAGAAACGCCCTGCCAAGGTGACGACTTGGAGGATTGGCTTGACCAATCTCCCACCGGTTAGCGCTACGTGTTTTGGTCACCTTGGTAGGGAGAGCCGAGGTTAATGGTAGCACTAGGTTTTGGAATTAGATTCGTTTGATCGAGCCTTACAACCTCGAGTCGATTCTCCACAAGTCTAGAAATATTCTTGTGCAACTAAAAAGAGTAACGGGCTCTTCGTTGAAGCAACGGGCTTCAAGGTTATCGGTTTTTTCCCAAACACGAGTTTGGGTGGTCCTTCGAGCACAAGGAAAAGGAACACAGTAAGAAGCTGTGTAATACGCACGGTCCGCGCAGTATAGCAAGTGGGCATAATACGTCGCGGCCGAAACAGATATGTGCAGTGTTATGAAGCGAGTTTTCAATCTGTTTTCTCAGAAACCACAGCCGGGGTTAAGGGGCCATTCTAGTTTGTAAGCAAGAAAAATACATGTTTCTTTATGATTTTTTTCTGCAGGCTACTAAAGAGCGATTAATTCCGGGTTTTGTGGATATATTTATTATATATTTAACTATATTTACGAATTTTTGCAACGCATAATATCTATTGATTACACTGTTTTTGTTGATCGACGAATAACAGTGTTTACGAACGGCGCCCGACTGCGTAGGTGATATCTTGCGAACAAGTTATCCGAAATCCAAAAACCAAAGATATTCTTAATAGAGATAAGTTTGGTTATAGCATGAACTAGGATCTTTTCAAAAAAACGAAAAATGGCAAAATGGCAGCTATTTTACGAAAAAGTATTAAATATTTTCATATATTCGGTTGCTTTTTTGTTAATAAAAGAAAAAGTATTGCATATATTGCAATTATCCTAGTTCATGATATATAGAGACTAGTTCTAAAGATACTGTATAAATTTGATGTTGATATCTTGAATAGTTTTCATGTTATCGTCTACGCAGTGTCGAAAAATGTAGTATCGAGAAAAACATCTTTAAAGTTTTACGTCCAGTTGTTATACCTGCGCATATGTACCTGCAAGCTATAACTTCGTTAGTTTTCCGAATTTCAATGTAATATTTGGTAGATATATTTTCGAAACTACATACTAAAAGAAAATGCAAAAAATTCAATTTTTTTAATCCCACAAAGTAGAAAGGCCCCTTAAGCTGTTTACTTGTTTTCGATCACCACATATTTATTTCTCAATTAACCTTTTGCGAATGAGACCATTTTGGACAACATTATTCTAAGACATTTGTGGTATTCGTTTTCAATGCGATTTAAGTAAGTATGTAATGCATAAGATGTCGTTTAACTATTTCTTTTCTATAGAAGATAGAGAAAAAGTTTATTTGAGTTTTTTATATGAAATTTTATTCTTCCCAAGGTTTATATGAAACATTCAAAATATTTTTTTATAAGTAACGTCTATGTATCGGAACAACTAAAACACAAGAGGTATAATTATTATTATTATGCATAGTGTGAGAAAATTGAACGAGGTGTACCGGTTGCACCCGGGGCTCCGTCTGGTATCTCTGATCAGGGGTCTCTGCTTGGTGAGGTAAGGACCGGGGTCTCAAGCGAGTATATTAGATGTTTACCGTAGGTAGCTCTCGACAGGTCGGCATATCTGCATAAAAGCCGGCATTGGGAAAGTTTTCTTTTGGAGGCCAGGTAGTAACTGATTTGACTTTGCCGGCAGAGTGGACTTGAGTCAATCAAAGATCAGCGTCTCGTTGATTGGAGCGGGCCTAGCTTTTTCTGAGGCAAGCTTACCGGCTTTCTTGGATATCGTACGGATTTCTTCGTCGTACGCGTAATTTTCTTACTCGCTAACTTATTGTTAGAATTATAAGGGAGTGTTACAAAGTGAACGAAGGATATACACATAATTGACAGATATTGATCAATAGTATCTAACAAAACATACATATATTTCAAAACAAAGTATACAAAATGATTATCAACTGCAAAACCATAAATTATTTGTATTATTCGTGTGCGGAAAGTAAGTTGACAAAAATTGATTAGCAGCTGAAATAAAAATTAAGGTGTCTTTCTTCCTTTTGATGTTAAAAAAATCGAATTTGTTTTTGCGTTTTTTTTTATTATTTAGTCTCGAAAATATGTCTATTAAATATTGAAATTGAAATTGAAACACACCCAGGTATAATTTGAAACGCACTGTTACGAACATCATAAAGTTTCCTCCCATTCACAGAGGATGCTACTCGGAAACATTCAAGGAACTTGTAGCTGGGTCATTCTACGCGAAATCGGACACCTTTTCAAATTATGTTCAAGTTTGGATATGTTGTAGTCCTTACCGCTGTTTAAACGTAATTCAATGGATTTTTTAAAATTTTGAAAATTGTTAAAGTTACAGACGTGTAAAGTTGAATGCAACTTTTTTTCAAAAAACTATAGCTGCTGAACTAACAAATGAATTAAAATGTGCTTTTGGCTGTTTACAGCAAATACATTACAGTACCAAAGAAACATGTATCGATCAAAAAAAAATTTTGTACCATTTTTTTTGCAAATTGTTTGAAACAAATGCCCTGCCTTTGTATCGGGAAAATATTTAAGAATCTAAAAAAATGGCAGCATAACCTCATTTGTCGTCGTGATTAATATCTATGATAATTTTAGCGAACACTGCGTCGGCGCGCCGCGCCGTAGCGCCAGGGACTTTACAGTGTACAAGCGCGGTACAAGTGACGAGACGACTATACCTGTCATTGTTTTAGAAGATATGCAATCACTGTAAGGTTCAAGATTAATATTTATAATACTATTGGGAATTTAGGATCTCACTCTTTGTCGATGGTAGTAATTATTGGAAATATTTCAGTGCCATTATTTGAGGAAGTTATTAGAATCATGACCGGGAAAAAAGGTTTCATTTCTATTAAAAGAGATAGTTTAACAATGCACATTTAGAACGTTTAATTTTAAATAATTTAAGGGAACATTATTCAATTTTCAAACAAGAAATCAGGCAATAAAAATTGGATTCAGTAATGGGTATAACCGAATAAGGTGGTCAAGGTTAGGTTGTCGAAAGGAAACCTTTTGTGCCGATTTTTAACCCAAAATTTCGACAGTGGGGGTAGTAATGTGATGATAAAGAAGATCATGCTTTTCTGCAATTTCTCTTGTCTTATTGAATAAAAAAATGTAAAAAACTTCTGAGACATTTCGGGTACCGAGGTACATATTTTGGAAGTTTTTCAGATTTTTAGATTGAAGAACCAGGTAGTAAAAACCGTTGAAAAACGCCGATTACGCAATAAAGCAATTGCAAAACTATTTTATTTTTACAGTAAACAAGTATTGTTATTACTATTATTTTCAATTTTTTCAAATTTTTTATTTTAGCGCGCCGTAGAGAGAAAAAATAAAAACCGATTTTTTCCTCATTTTTTAAGTATTAGAATAACTTACACGTTGAATTTTTATGCATTCTTTAACATATGAGTGTTTTGTACATTGTTTAATGTTTCTACACAAAGCAGAAAAAAAAATAAAATAAAGCCAACCGTTGAGCGCAATATATTTTAAAGAATTGACGATATTCCCAACGGCGCCGTTAGTGCAGCAGTAAAATATCCAACTGTGGAACCGCTAGAAGTTTTTTGACCGTAGATTTGAGTGTCTTTTTTGAACTTAATTTTTTTTGTATTTATTACTTTTTTTCAAGTGCTAACTATATAACAATGATCTATATTTACTTAGTATAGTATCATTTTATTGCTTCCCCTTAGGGTTACAAGCACTCCTTATCTTACACTCTTCTCTACAAACCTTCTTTAACCTAACTTATCCTACTCTTAGACTACCGCTCCGCTCGCTTTTCCCCCTTTCTCTCATTCCGCTCGCTCTTAGCCTACTTCGCCTACTTAGCCTACTTAGCCTACTAGCCTACTCTTACGCTACTCTTAGCCTACTCGCTCTCTCTCTCTCTCTCCCTCCTTAATTCTCCCCTATTCTTCTACTTCCGCTCGCCCTCCCCACCTTTGACTTCCATTTCCACTCTTTCACTCCATTCCTTCTTTCGCTCCTTCCTTCCTTTTACCTCCCTCCTTCACGCCCCCCTTCCCCCCTTTCCTCCTCTTTCTCTCTCCTCCTACCCTCCAGCCTCTATCCAAACCTCCCCTCCCCCTCCTTCGTCTAAAATCTCCCTTATCTTTTCCCCGATCCCCTTCCCCTCTGCCTCATTCCAAACTCGCCCCTCTTACTTCCTTCTCTCCCCCTCCTTTCTCTCTCCCCCTCCAGTCTCTAAGTACTTCCCTCCGCTCGTCCCAGAACCACATTGTTCCGCCCACCACTATCTTCCCGTACCCTACCCTTACTCTCTTTCCCTTCGCAACTTCCTCCTCTCCTATCCTCCTTAACTGCCATTGCATCCTCCTCTCCTTCCACGTCAGGTCATCTTCTAACCACTCCTTCCTTCCCCTTAATTTCCCTTTGTTTCTCATTACCTCCCTCTTTACCTCCATAGACTCCAACCTCACCTCCAGAATCACCTCTGTCCTTTCCTGCTTTCTTTCTCCTACCTCCCTCGCCCCCACAATTCCCCCTTGTATTCCTACTACCGCCAGAATTTCTTTTGCCCTCTGCATCGCTGTTCCCACCCCCTACCCCCTTCACTACTACGTTCCTCCTTTTCTCTTCCCTCTCTTTCGTTTCCAGTTTTCTTTCCAGCACCTGCACCCTTGCCTCCCACTCTTCCCCTGCCCTCTCCCTCCCTGCACTATCCCCACGTTCTCCCATCTCCCTTCCTGCCCCCTTCTGCGCCCCCCACGCCGCCATCACCTTTAGTCTCCCCTCTACTTTCCTTCTCCATTCCTCCTTCAGTACCCGCCTCCCCCATCTTTTCCTCCAACCTTGCCATTCTATCCTCCACCTCCTCCCTCTCCCTTCTCCACCTCACCACCCATTCCTCCATCTTCCCTCTGACCTTTCCCAACTCATCCTTTGCTTCCCTAACCTGCACCTTCACCTCCCCTAAGTCCTTCCTCATTTCCTCCCTCAATTCTCTGATCAAACTCTCCAGCGCTCCGTCCTCCCCCGCCCCATTCCTCACTGGCGACCTCAGCACCTTCCTACTCTTCATGAACGCCTCTTCCCCTCCTCCCCTTTCCCCCGCCCCTCCTCCTCCTTCTCTCTTCTCCTCTTCCACATCTCCGCTAACTCCAGTCTGCTTCCTCCAATCAGACTCCTTTCTCTCCCCAGCTTCTCCGCGTTCGTCCTTCTGCGTCTCTCTCCTATCACCCTGTCCTCACCCTTTTCCTCCACCTTTCCACCCTTTCTCCCTCCCGCCATTTCTTCCTCACCCTCCTATCTACCCTCAAACGCTCCTTTCCCTTCCTTTCTCTCCCAGCCGCCCGATGTCGCCACCTACCTCTCTCTCTCAGCGCTTTACCGCCTATCCTTCTCCCGCTCTACTCTCTCTCTCCTTGCCCTAACCTCAAATTGCTCGCTCCCTTTCCCTCTTTCCCACCCAGCCCTTTTCCTCACCCTTTTTCACCCTTCACAACCTGCTCACCCCCGACCTCCGCTCAAACTTTCCACACCCTACTCTGCTTGCTAACCCCTTTTTTCACCTCTTTCACTCGCACCGTTCACTCAACCGTCTCTACACTTTCACACCGGAAATGGAAGTCCGATCTATATTTACTTATAAACGTTATAAAAGTATTTAAAAAATATTTTATCTTTAAATATGTGTAAAGATAATTTTGGGCGATTTTTGTGTCTCTGCTTTTTCTGTTACGTCCTTTTTGTCAATACCATTGTTGCTTAATATCTCCTGCATCGAAAATAATGTGAAAAGTTAGTTTAGAAGACTCTTGCTTACTATTATTGCTCCTTCTCTTTCTCTTTCCCTGAAAAATATGAATGTTTGTTACGACTTCAATATCTAATGTAGAAACATAAGGGTCATTCTACGCTAAATCTGTTAACCTACTATGTCAACGATTCTTTTTTGTAGTAAACGCATTTTTAAGTATCAGTCTGATTATTCATTGCTTATTTTTGAATGAAGTATAATTGCTCGATGGTAACTACGGGAACAAATTATTAATTGTCCTCACTACTCTATGAAGGTGATGAAGGTTGGTGGGCTGATGGCCCAGGACGTTCACAGTGACGCTTTACTGTCTTCATTCGATTTTTAAAAACGGTGTATAGATAATTGTCTCATAAACCCAAGTGCTAAAAATTCTCAAAAGAGAATTCTTGTCAAAGTTTTACAAGCAAAATGTAATTTCATGAACAGAGAAAGAAGGAAACCCATGTGACTTGCTAAAGAGTGACTAATGAATTATGATAAGGCTCGATGACAATATCTCGTCCTGATGTTCCTAGAATCTCACCTCGACACAGAGTATATAGAGTGTTCGGTCACCCCTGGGAAAAATTTACATGAGCGATTCTAGAGGTCAAAATAAGACGAAAATCAAGAATACCAATTTATTGATTGAGTCTTTGTTAAAAAGCTATCAACCTGTAAGTTCCGCCTGTAGAACGACAATCTGCGAACAGCTACGTATGCGCTGAAGGTTGCAGCAGGCCAGTGCTAGTGGTTCTCATGTAGCATGAAAAATTCTACTTACCGACGTTATCGTCAGTGTCGGAAAGCGAGAAAAGGACAATGTTAAGTCATAGAGGGGTTTACTGACCCAAGAGCGTACAGCATATGCTATACACCGTTGGAAAGGTCTCGCCAAGGCGAATCGACTGATACCATTTTTAACTTCGATATCAGATGGGATAATGTCGAAAAATGGCCTCAAAGTTCGAGATTTTGCGGTTTTGAACAAAAGAAACCGGTAGTAAAAGACCATCCGGCCCGAGGGACCTCGGGTAGGCACCTGAGGAAAAACCGAGGGGTGTAAGCGATACTCTAGCAGATTGGGACGGCAAATGTGCCCCACCACCTTCATTTCAGTGCCGTGTTGGGCCTGCGTTTGCCGCATGGGCCCCGTTCCAAATGCCCAGGGCGAAATCGCCAATGGATCAGTTGTTTTTCATGAACATAATATATTCATGATAGACGATTCGCAGGTATGAGTTGGGAATGTGCAGGTTAGTATTCAGTATTCACGTCATTATGTTTCGTTCAATCAATAAAATGTCACTCCATTCACTATTGTAAGTGACGCATTAGTCTGAATACTAACCTGCACATTCCCAACTTATACCTGCGAATTGTCTACCATGAATATATTATGTTCATGAAAAACAACTGATCCATTGGCGACTTCGCCCTGGGCATTTGGAACGGGGCCCATGCGGCAAACGCAGGCCCGACACGGCACTGAAATGTAGGTGGTGGGGCACATTTGCCGTCCCAATCTGCTAGAGTATCGCTTACACCCAATCGGTTTATCCTCAGGTGCCTACCCGAGGTCCCTCGGGCCGGATGGGCTTTTACTACCGGTTTCTTTTGTTCAAAACCGCAAAATCTCGAACTTTGAGGCCATTTTTCGACATTATCCCATCTGAAATCGAAGTTAAAAATGGTATCAGTCGATTCGCCTTGGCGAGACCTTTCCAACGGTGTATAGCATATGCTGTACGCTTTTGGGTCAGTAAACCCCTCTATGACTTAACATTGTCCTTTAAGAGAGGACATTATATTAGAAAGGACCCAAGCTTCTGCGTGCTTTAGCATTTAGATTACCGTTCATAAGTGTTTAGGCACTCTTAATAAAAGCATAAATTATATAAAATCTCAGGAAAAATGGGAAAATATATATTTTTTATGTATGTCCACATATACATTTATAGAAGTATACTAAATAAATGCGAAAATTAATTAACCCTTAACTAACCCTTAATTTAAATTTTTGTCTCATCTATGTGACCTCTTGATTGAACAATCGCAGCGCATAACCCAGGCATTCTCGCAATAAGTTTTACGAGAGTTTCTGAAGTTATTGAGGTCCAAGTTGATTGAAGCTTGTTCCACATATCATTAGCTGATATTGCGTTCCTTCCACACGTACGCAGCCGTTCGCGGATTGTCATTCTACAGGCGGAACTTTAAACGTTAATAACTTTTTAACGAAGCCTCAGTCAACAAATTGCTATTCTTGATTTTCGTCTTATTTTGGCCTCTAGAATCCCCCATTCTTTCTAGAATCCTTTCTAGAATCCTATTCTTTCTGCAAGTTGGAAGTTCATTCGGAAATTAATGTGAGCATATTTATTCATACAGATTCGATATTTGCATGTTTATGATAGGGCAATCACTTGTTACGTCTGTCGAACGTTTCGTTCCCCAATTTTTCCGTGCCACTTGCGCGCATTAAAACGCTCTGCTACTTATCTACCCTTTGGAATATAGAGTCAGTTCCCACGAGATGCAGCTGCCCGGTGACTAACGAAGTTCGGAGATTACCAAATATGGTAATGTCTAACGTGCATCTGAATCCTCCTCCACAGATTTTGGGTATATAAACCCCTTGCTTTCCTTACTCGGGGGATCAGAATCGTACAGTTACGTTTAGAGTTAACATCACGTCTCGTTACGCTGTCCACGGTTTTGATAGTCAGTTGCATCTCGTGAGATCGGGCTACAGTACCCTTTCGTATCACTTTTAAACCATATACAGTCGCGTCGGTATTTAAGTTGACACTTATCATTTTTATAAAATAGCCGTAAAAGGATACAATAAAAATAAATAAAATACGAAATGTTTATAAAAATAAATTTATTCGTGTCTTAAGTAAATAATGTCACCTTATTAATTATGTTCATTTGAGTAACAATAGCATTAACAAATATTTTCTAATGAACGTCTATCGGAAAGTAAGTTGACAATGGTTATAAAGTAAATTATAATTCTATAAGTAACAGTAAAAAAAATATTTAATAAGCAGTTTGATACCCTTTGGCTTTAATTACTTCCAGTAAACGATTTGGCATACTGTGTATTAATTTTTTTAACGTTTTGGGCTGTATTTCATCCCATGCCTTTTTTAGTGCGGCTATCAATTTTGGTTTTGTATAGCGGTCCGATTTTGGTATTTTTCGATCGAGTTCGTCCCATAAGTGCTCAATCGGATTTAAATCAGGGCTCTGCGGTGGCCAAGAAAGCAGCAATATATTGTTTTCGTCGATAAATTTTTTAACGATCTTTGCAGTATGTTTCGGATCTTTGTCGTGTTGAAATATGTATCCTGTATCTGGCCCAAATTTTTGAATTGTTGGAAACAAATTTTCTTTTAGAATATCGATGTATTTCGCTGCTGTTAATATACCATCAATAACTGTTAATTTTCCTACATTTTCATTGTTGAAGCAGCCCCATAACATTATAGACCCTCCACCGTGTTTCACGGTGGAGGTGATAACATTTTGTTTAAAAGCTTCTCCTTTTTTTCTCCACACATATTTCCTTCGTTTGTTTGATTGTAATTCAAATTTTGACTCATCACTCCAAATTATGGATTCCCAGAATGCAGTCGGTTTATTAAAATGCTCTTTTGCAAAATTTAAACGTTTGCGAGCATTTGTTTCGGAAATGTGTGGCTTCTTCCTAGATATTCGACTATGCAACCCAGCTTCGTATAAACGGGATTTTATTTGAGTGGTCCCTATTGGCAAATTTAAATCTTCTTTGATCTGTTTGGCAGTAATAAATGGTTCCTTTTTTGTTATTTTAACAATTTCTCGATCCTGACGGGGAGTTGTTTTTCTTTTTCTTCCCGTTCTAACTAAATATTCAGGTTTCCCAGTAGTCTCTATCTTTTTATACATTTTTCGCACCCCTTCCTTTGATATCCCAAAATCTGTGGCAATCTGTTGCAAACTTTGGCCTTCTCTCCTTTTATAAATTAATAATCTTTCAGACTCGTGTAATTCCCGTATTTTCGGCATGCTACAAGTAACCAATTCTTAACAATAACAATACATAACAAAAAAAAACATTATATAAGAGACTAAATACATTATCAAATTATGAAATGCGCGTTTAATAGCAAAATTTTATTAATGAAATAAAAACTTGATTACGTCAACTTACTTTCCGGCGAACCAAATTTAGGAAATATTTTTACAGATTGACTGTTATTTGATTGTACGCGGTGTTTTCGCTTTGACACTCACTGGTATACTGAGGCATTTCTTGTACATAATGTAAACAATGTCAGAATGTACGGAAGGACGCGTACAAGTGTTTAAATTATGGAACAATATCGTCAATACCAGAAATACAACAGCGTCAACATAAATACCGACGCGACTGTAGAATCCGTGCACCGGTATAAATTCTATTACGGCCTTTATTTTCATCGACTTACCCCCGCATCGCCAGTGCGTCAACACCGCGCAAGATCATTTTAGGTAAATATAACTATAGGATTTTTCCTTTAAGCGGCGGTGGTTTGATAAATCGGTATTTTATTACACGCGTTACACTTGTTATACTCTTTTCGCTCTTTCTCTCAGTATGCTCGACAATATCTAGACTAATTCCCTCGGGTCACTCGTATTTATTTTGTTCCACACATGCACACCTACATACGCGGTTGCCGAACTTTTCGGTCTTTCTCTCTTTCTCGTTATTGTGTCTCACTTTTGGGTTATTCACCTATCAGCTGTTCGATCGTTCGCTCACTGCGTGTTGAATGGCGATTCGCTGTTCGGCTGAAATTTATACACCATTTAATAATTTTACTTCTCGCGGTTATTGCCGGCACGGTTCCCTACATAACCATTCTTTGAACACGACATAACTTTCACAAAACACTTGTATTTTACTTGTTGGATTAAGAATATATCTAGTTTTATTATTAAATCAGAGTTACCTAGCCTCTTTAACCCATCATTATATAAAGCGATTATTATTAGTTAAACGTTCCCACAATAATATAACCTTACCGCTCGGGTTATATTATATTTATTAATTGAAAGTTACGAGGCCAATTAACATATCCTGAATCCAAATACAAATTCTTACAACCCAGTGGCTCCTCCATTACGCATTGAGTTCGTCCACGCAATCTAATACCATCCTAGCGGCTCCCCGATTACGCATCGGGTTCGTCTGCATCCTGCAGCTCCCTAATTACGCATCAGGTTCGTCTGTGATTTATCCAACCTCCCAGCAGCTCCTCGATTACGCATCGAGTTCGTCTGCGTTTGTTCCAACCTCCTAGCAGCTCCTCGATTTCGCATTGGGTTCGTCTGCGTCGTTATCAACAATCTTAGCGACTTCCCGATCTCGCATCGGATTCGTTCACGACGTTGCACCCTTCTACGGCTCCTTGGTTTCGCACCAGGTTCGTCCGTTAGTGACTCCATCCTAGAGGCTCGCTGATTACGCATCAGGTTCGTCCTCGTTATCAACTATCCTAGCGTCTCCCCGATCTCGCATCGGGTTCGCCCGTGCACCTAACTAACAAATTGATACCATATTCCATATTCTCTTTCGCACTCGCAGGCCACGCACGCTGCACGGCCTTGGTACATAACACACTATTGAGGATATTGAAGTACAAATGTAGAACAGAAGAAAAGAATTTAAATACTGTTGCGCCGGGACGGGGTGTTTCTTGTACAACTTATAATAACTCGAGACTAATTAACGTAAAACCAGAAACACGAACTAATAAACAAGAAGTTTATTTAACAGGGCACAATTTGTACGTTCGCTCACTACAAGGTCTCACGTAGTTCTCATCTTTTAAATCGTTGCCGGTTCTTCTGGCAACCGGAAGGTACGGGATCTCACTTCTGCTCGTTGGAAAGAGCAGCTTCACATCGTTGCGGAACAGCCTTCACGTTGCCGCAACGATGCATCTTCAGTCCGTGGCAATAATATCTTATATTAGGGTTCAAAATTACAATTTCTTACTAACTAAACTTTATTAAAATAATCTTACGAAAAAAACGTTTTTTAAAAGCAGCAATGTACAAGAAAACTGTATCATAAACCGAATTATCAAATCTCTTTGGATTTAAACTGTTTATTATATATTGTAATTGTTTAACAATATGTATCGTTAATTATTTTGGAGTTATTTTTAAATGATGTAGAGATAAGAAAATGCTCCAACACTAGTCCAAAATTATCTTTACATATATTTAAAGATGAAATATTTTTTAAATACTTTTATAATATTTATAAGTAAATATAGATCATTGTTATATAGTTAGCACTTGAAAAAAAATAATGAATACAATAAAAATTAAGTCGAAAAAAGAGACTCTAATCTACGGTCAAAAAACTTCCAGCGGTTCCACAGTTGGATACTTTACTGCTGCGCCAACGGTTGCTTATATTTTATTTTGTTCAATTCTTATGTAATTCTGCTTAGAAGGTTTTTTAGGTGTCCGCCTCCGAT
Source organism: Colletes gigas (assembly GCF_013123115.1). NCBI lineage: Eukaryota > Metazoa > Arthropoda > Insecta > Hymenoptera > Colletidae > Colletes > Colletes gigas. The sequence continues at coordinate 95,150 of NW_025106720.1, forward strand.
TGTTCTGAATTTTGGACATTCACTGCTAATAGTTCTCTTCGAGTCACGCAGTAGTTCCTTTCGGCCTTCCCCAATGACTTGGAGAAGTAAGCTACAACCCTCTCTCGACCTTCATGCTCCTGCGAAAGGACACCGCCTATGGCGAAGTCGGAGGCGTCCGTGTCTAGAATAAAATCCCTTCCTACCAGTGGGTAGGCCAGCACCGGAGCCCCGGTGAGTCTCTTCTTCAGCTCCTGAAAAACTTCTTGACACTCCTCGGTCCACTTGTAATCTTGTTTGGACTCGGTGAGGCGATGCAGGGGCTTGGCGATCCTGGAAAAATCCTTCACAAATTTCCTATAATAGGTGCAGAGACCCAGGAAACTTCTTAATTCCGTCACGTTCTTCGGCTGAGGCCATTCCGAAATCGCCCTGACCTTCTCCGGGTCCGTCTTGACTCCGCTCTCGGTGACGATGTGTCCTAGGTACTTTACTTCCCGGCAGAAAAAGGAACACTTCTTGGGGCTCATCAGTAGTCCGGCTTGACGTAGACGGGAAAACACTGTTCGGAGACGCTCGAGCTCCTGTTCGAAGTCATTCCCGTAGATGATGATGTCGTCCAGGTAAACCAGGCAAATCTTCCACGTGAGACCTCGAAGTACGTCCTCCATCAAGCGTTCGAAAGTCGCAGGGGCGTTGCAAAGCCCAAAGGGCATCACCTTGAACTGCCAGAGTCCCGTTCCAACTGAAAAGGCCGTCTTCTCCCTGTCCTTTTCGTCCATGGAGATCTGCCAGTAGCCACTCTGTAAATCTACAGTTGAGAACCACGAAGACCCGGCGAGGGCGTCCAGGGTATCCTCAATACGGGGCAGAGGATACGAGTCCTTCTTCGTGATCTCATTCAGGCGCCGGAAGTCAACGCAGAACCTCATGGTCCCATCCTTCTTCTTGACGAGGACGATCGGAGAAGACCACGGGCTCCTCGACTCTTCGATAATGCCCTGCGCCAACATCTTCCTGAGTAGCTCCTCCGCCTCAGCTCGACGGTGTAAAGGCAACCTCCGCGGCGCCTGTTTGATGGGGCGGTAATCCCCAGTGTCGACAGTGTGCTTCACCCAGTCGCAGTTCCCGATCCGGGTCGAATCCGTGGCAAAAACGTCCCGGAACTCACGGAGTAAACCAGTGAATAGTTTTTTCTGTCTTTCCGTCAAGCCCAACGAACAGCGTGTATACAACTCCTCCAAATGCTGAGGTACGACCGCTTCCATTACGAGCGTTTCCCTCACGTCCACCGCCCTCTCCCGGGCAGCAGGCTCATAAAAACGTATCTCCGGCATGCCGGGAAGGCTCAGCACATTCCGGGACAAGTCAATGCTGCAACGATGCTTCCTCAGGAACGCTGCTCCCAGGATGCACTTTTCCACCATGTCGACAACGTAGAAATCTTCCACGCTCGAGAGTCCTCCCACGCTAACCCCTAGGCTCTTCTTACCGAACACCCTCATTTTCTCTCCAGTGGTAGAACGAATGTCGAGCTTTGCTCGGACGATATGCGTCGACGCACACAGCCCTTGATCCAAAAGGTTGATGGGAGAACCTGTATCTAGAATTATCTTACAAGGTTTCCCACCGACTTTTCCACACACGGAAATCTCGTTGGCTGGGCTCCATTGACGGCCAGCCGCCTCCTGCATCGCCACGCTCTTGACGACCGGGGAACTGCTCCTTACAGACCGGCGTCTTCCCCTTACGCCGCTCTTCCCCCGTTTCCCCCGAAGGGCCTCCTGGCAGGAGCTGGTCCTGCTTGGCCGCTCCTGGCTTTGGAGCAGTCCCTGCGAAGGTGGCCCGTCTTGCCGCAGAGCCAGCACTTCAGGGCCCTCAGCGTGTCGTCCAAACGATCCCCGGATTCCTCGAGCCTCCGCTGCTTCGCCGGAAACCCTTCAAAAGCGTTGAAAGGTTTAGCCTTCCGTTTTTCCGAGTAACGCTCCCGCAACTCTGCCGCGGAACCGCGCGACATTGTCTCAACAGTCTCGATCTCAAGAGCTCTGATCACGGCGGCCCTAAGAGACGTGAAACCGCCGAGTCGCAGTTCCCGTTGCATGTCTGGGCTCGACAATGCCGTCACGAATTGAGACGCAGCGAGCTTATCGCGAGTCTCCGCCGGACAGTCAGCGAAAGCAGACTGCGCCAATCGCTCAATCTCGGTGGCTAGCGAGGAGATACTTTCATCTCCTCGCTGCCTACGGCCCTGGAAGAGTACGTAATTCAAGTTGGACAAATTTTTCGCCCCGTAGCGGAATTCGAGCGCCGAAACCAATTCCGCGAAACTCCCACATTGGGCAGCGGAGAGCGTTGTGAGGACGCTCCTCGCCGACCCTTCGAGGGCAGCGACCAAAGCCGTCCCTTTTTTTTGATCGTTCCAACCGTTCGCGCGCGCGATCGTCTCAAATTGCACCTTGTACTCCTCCCACGAATTTTTCCCGTCAAACGTCGGCGGCTTCACAACGTATCCCAGACTGAAGACGCGCGACTCCGGAACAGGGGCAGCGGCGACCGCACTAACGGGTGCGGGGACACACGCCGGGAAAACACTATTTACAACAGGCACATTCTCCCCACCCCGAGAGTCCGCGCCGCTACCGAACAAACTTTGACCGGTCTGTAACGAGGCGATTACGACCTGTATACGCTCCTCCATGTCCGACAAACGGCCCTCGAAGGCCGCCCGTGCCCGCCGGTCCTTGGCGTCCTTCTCCTTCCACCGGGCCTCGTCGTCCCTACGCTGCTCCCGCAACTGTCCAACGATGCTCAGTTGTAGGGTGGTGAATAACTCCCGCAGAGACCCGTCGCCCGTCGCTCCAGGAGAAGGCTCCGCACAGGCCGCGGATGCGCGAGTGGGCATGCCACTACGAGCGGGCATCCCACTTCTGACACCACTATTACGTTTCCGGTTTGGCATAAACGAAACTTTAATATACAACAGAACTCAAACAAGCATCAACAGAAAACAACAGTAAATATCGCAGCAAAGAAAACTCGGCACTCGAATACGTCAGTTCACGATCGCGTTCCTTCTCCGAATCTTCGCTTGACAGGTCGATCGATTCGATCGTCTCCTCCCCGCCGTCGCTTGTCTCACTCGCGGCTACCAGTGAGCCATGGATCTCTCCATAGGGTGCTCGCAACAATATGTTTTAAAGGACCGAAAAATAAGATATACTTTTTTTTTTATATCGGCCCGTTTTCATATTTAGGAGGTGAAACGACCCCCTAAAGTTTCAGCTACAATAGGCTATCTCAAAAACTATCATAGATAAAAGAAAATTTCTTAAGGAAAAGTTTCATGGTTTGTTATATACATATAAATGCTGGTCATCAATTTTGTAACAAATACTTTGTTTATAACATTATTTTGAAAGAAATCACAATTTACATAATAACAAAAAAGAACACAATTTCTTTTCTGAATCCATTGATATATCACATAGTATGTTTGCCTCTTACAATTTCGTGTATTTCAATATTATATATGTGTTGCGCACAAACATCGGATGACGGTCATACCAGATATAACGTATGGTTAATGTTCATTATAATATCTGGTGTTTACTATGTATACTAGGCACTAGTAAAGTTATTTATAGCTTACTATATTAATAAAAATTACTTTAGTTACATATTAATATGCGATACATACATATGGTAAGGAATATAATTAATATAAATTAATTTCCGGTACTACTAACATGATTGGTGCAATTATATTTCAAATGTATGTATACATAGTATAAATTTATCACCTGAATTTTTTACATAATGTATGAAGTTTATAAAATGATTCACTTAATATTCAAATTTGTTGCAGAAGTGATATTTATGAAAAAAAAGGTTTTAAACAAAATGCTTTTTTACACCAAGAACATCTAACTATCGGTGTTTCATCACAAAGTGCACATTTCATTTGTGCGTTCTGTTCGAAAGCAAAGTCTACAGGATTCACAAAATCTGATTTTTCTTCTGTATACCCACTTTTGTACCAAGCATACTGGATTAGATTTTTATATCTTGGTGAAGACAGTTGATTATGTACAACTGATAGTAATTTAATTACATTATTCCTTAAATGAAGTTTAAACCTCGTAATCATGTAACAGTACATCATCGAAAAAACGTCGAACATAATTTTTCCACACCTTAAATCCATAAACATCTAGAGGTTGAATTCGTCCAGTGGTACCCTTTGGTATCGTCTTAATTATAATTTCTTTACCCGTTGGTTTCGCATTACGTACATCTTGCTCACAGTGTCCACTCCAAGAGTTTAATAGCAACACAGACGTTGTTTTAGTATTGGTGAAAAAGACCTCTTCCAACCAGATTTCAAAATGAGCTGTAATATTATATTAAAATCTTTAGTAATTATGCACATGTGTACCGGTAATTTTCAATCAAAGATAATTTTTAGATATTGGTTACCAGAAGTGAGTTTCCCAGATTTTGATGCAGTCACGTATACGTTAGTCGGTTTAAATAATGTTTTCTGAATTGTTGGTCCAAATTGTCCATTTGCTTCTTGCAAAACCATAAAAATAGGTCACAGCAATCTTCCATCAGTAGTTATTGTTGGTTGTATTTTGTAACTATGCGATGTTGAAGGTACAGATTGTACAACACAATCTACTTTCTTTTGGTTTTTCATCGCTAGGGTTCGCCCAGAATGTATTTCTAATTGAAAACCACTCTGGTCTGAATTGTACAAATTTTCATGCCCGTATCTTGTAATCAAAGGTTTTACTTCATTGACAAAATCTGTAGCTTTAACTTTCAATACTTCATCGTCTTCTATTGTCTTTCGTGTTACAAATTTGATTACTTTTCGAGAAACAATACGATGAGCTTTTTTAAAATTATACAGCCATGTTTTGGAAGCTTTAAATGTCATATAATCGTTACCTTGTTCCTTATATGCTTGTAAAGCCCATCGTCGAATATCTCTATCATACAAAATATAACCGAAATCAATAGCTCTCTTCAAATTTGTTATCACGAACTCGGAAATTTGAGCCAATCTTTCTTTTCTAGTTCCTCTTGCTTCAATTTGATGAGTCCATCTTCGTAATTGTCGTTCAGATGAAACAAGTTTAAAATTATGTTGAACGGTAGCAGGTCTACGTCTTTTTTCTCTCCACCTTTCCAAAACGCAACTGCATTCCGTTTATAATCAACATCAACGTCTTCGTCACGCTGCAAACAAACTCCAGTATACAGGGTGTTCGGCTACCTACGGCAAAAATTTTAATGAGCGATAGTAGAGGCCAAAATAAGACGAAAATCAAGAATACTAATTTGTTGATGGAGGCTTCGTTGCAAAGTTATTAACATTTAAAGTTCCGCCTGTAGAATGACAACCCGCTAAACAGTTGCGTTCGCGCGGACGGTTGGGGCAGGCCAGTGTTAGTGGTTCTCACGCAGCATGAAAAATTCTACTTACCGACATTATCGACAGCCTTATATTTTTATCCACTTATGGGAATGCGAACACCTTACGTTGAATAAGATTCAACCTGTCTTATGAAAATCCAGAAGGGCGTATCAAAACTCGCCCGACGAGATTTTCACAGAGAAAGGGTGAATGCCAGTTCCAATACACAATGTTGTGAACAAAAATCACCCACACGCGATTATACACGCCCCACGATTGTCCACAGTGTCCACAAGAATCCACAAATAATCCTTTCAGGCACTAACCACTATGCAATTAAATAAACACGCACCGCGATTATGTTATTCGTGAATGTCTACGTGTACGTGTATCACGATTCTTCCGAGTTACTTACGAATAAAACTGTTATTAATTTTTCAAATACATTTCAATTTAAAAATGTAAATAGGAATCGCAGGATAAATGAAATTTTCGCATCGATTTACGTTCACGTCGAAGAATGTAACAATACTAGCAGCTGACTGTGTCATCGATTGACGAGGTTCAGAGAAACAAATGCCGAACAGGACCCCGATTCTACGTCACTCGTCTCGTTTATCTCTCTCACACACAGCGGAGACAAAGGGCAGCATCGGCATGTGTTCGGCCAGCTAGTCAGTCGTAAAACAGTATCAGTCAAGCTAGTTCACACGACACATTTTAGACATATTTGATTCAGTTATGTCTTAAGTAGCATGTAAGAAATACAGTGATATAAACAATCAGCGAATACTTATTAAATTCCTGTTTACATTTTTAAATTGAAGTGTATTTAAAAAATTAATAACAGTTTTATTCGTAAGTAACTCGGAAGAATTGCGATACACGTATAGTCCTCCGCTCACTTGAAGTCCCGCGAGACGGCACAGGGGCAAGGGGAGTCCATTTATCTGTCTTGCTCACTTGCTCTCAGGCAGTCCACATGTGTGTGTAACTGCCGCGACGAATAGCGAGCTAGAGATCAATGTGTGCGTGGGAATACGTGTGCCCCTTCTACTTCTCCCGCATTCCTTCCGCGGGACTTCAAGTGAGCGGAGGACAGTACACGTAGACATTCACGAATAACATAATCGCGGTGCGTGTTTATTTAATTGCATAGTGGTTAGTGCCCGAAAGGATTATTTGTGGACACTGTGATTTTTGTTCACAACATTGTGTATTGGAACTGGCATTCACCCTTCCTCTGTGAAAATCTCGTCGGGCGAGTTTTGATATGCCCTTCTGGATTTTTATAAGACAGGTTGAATCTTATTCAACGTAAGGTGTTCGCATTCCCATAAATGGACAAAAATCTAAGGCTGTCGATAATGTCGGTAAGTAGAATTTTTCATGCTGCGTGGAACCACTAGCACTGGCCTGCCGCAACCGTCCGTGCGAACGCAGCTGTTTAGCGGGTTGCCATTCTACAGGCGGAACTTTAAATGTTAATAACTTTGCAACGAAGCCTCCATCAATAAATTGATGTTCTTGATTTTCGTCTTATTTTGGTTTCTAGAATCGCTCATGTAAATTTTTCCCAGGGGTAGCCGAACACCCTGTATACAATACATACAACAGTATGTCCACACTAAAGTGTGACAGTCGCGATATTTCAATAACTATTAATGATACAAAAAAATTGTTTATATGTAAATTGCAGGATAAAATGGGATTTCTGTTTTGGCGTAAACGACAATTTTTTTATGCAATTAATTTGAAAGATATGATGGTGCGGTTTCATTTTTTAAATAGAACTGTATATTTTTTGGGGGATCATGCGATAGTGTTTTTCCAAACTAATTTATTAAGCTTTAATGTATTCACCCGAATTTGATTGGTTTTCAAGATATAGTGCTTAGAAATTTACTGATTTTCAGCGGAGACGTCTCGGCTTAAATGGTAAGTCATAAAGGGGTCCTATTGATGCAGTGTTTGACTCTGCCTGTTGCAACCGATAGCAAAGGTCTATGCTCGGAACGGCAGACCCGAAGAGTAAGATATGTTACGCCACACTCACACGTGGCACGATGCCGCGGACGACTTTGGATATTCGAAGCTTGGTGTTTGTAGTATCAATTTTATTCTTGTGAAAATTTACACGTGGCTCGCAAAAATACAATGGCGATATATCGCTCGACACGCTTCGACCTCCCACTCTCGCTCGCATACTATTTCATTGCCCAAATAGTCATTCACACCTCATTCATACAACGGTTTCTACCTTATCGACTATCTGTCATCTCTCAGACGCTACTGATACATAGAAAGTATTAGCTATCCAAATTACTAACGACACTATCCTCGATGCGGCAAACTTGCACCGTGATGAATAAGACTTTCTACGTTTCGTACTTTTCGAGTCTGCCGTTCCGAGCGTAGACCCTTGCAATCGGTTTCAACAGGCAAAGTCAAACACGGCAACAATAGAACCTCTTTTATGAGTTAGCATTTAAGCCGAGACATTTTTCAACGTTTCCGTTGAAAATCAGTATATTTCTAAGCGTTATATCTTGAAAACTAATCAAAATCGGGTGAATACGTAAAAGCTTAATAAATTTGGCTTGAAAAGAACTATTGCATGATTCAAAAAAAATATATAGGTCTATTTAAAAAACGAAACTTCACCATCATGTCTTTTAAATTAATAACATAAAAAAATTTTCGTTTACGTCAAAATAGAGATCTCATTTTAACCTGCAATTTACATATAAATAATTTTTTCGTATCATCAATAGTTATTGAAATATTGCGACTGACACACTTTAGCGTGGATATCTTGTACGTAACATTAATATACTTATTAATAAAAGGTACACGTTTCTATAGATTTCTTTTTCTAAGATAAGGTTCATGCCCTACAGGATTTTAGTTCCACTTTGTCCAATTCTCGTTTTGCTGTTTTTGTTGATACATTTAATCCTAGATGTATCAATAAAATCCTAATAATGTTGATGTTCCGTCCGAAGGAACACAATACGCGAATATTTCGTTGTCAGTTTATGATAGGTCCGCAACGTAAAGCTATTTTTGTGAAAAGACATTTTATTCCATTGCCGGCAATAATCATTTAACTTTTCGTATAATAAACTTAGAATTTCACGTTCATTTCGTTCTCAATAGCTCAGCCGGTCATAAACTCGGTCTTCCGAAGGGTACGTCGAAAACGGGACTTCGACCTTCGAGCGGAAAAATCCAGAGGAAAGCCGCGACATTGTCGGATTTCGAAACATTCGCGTACAAACAGGTATCGCCCCACTCTCTCCTAGAAGAAGGCGCGCCAAGGGCGCATAGAGGGTGGTGGCAATGCCTAAGGGGGCACGCTGATTGGATTTTTTGATTTCTAATAATCACCAATCATAGTGTTTCCCCATACTTCCAACGCCGCGAGGAAGTTCGAACAACACCGACTATTCACTTTCCAACAGCGCTTCGAAGCACTTACATCTGCATTGCTATTCGAGACACACAGTTCACTTCGAGTACCTTTTTCGTTCGTTTAACGTTTCGACTTTTCCCCTTCGAGTCAAGCATTCGGACCGAAGGCTTAACGTACGGCTAGTCAGCATTAACGTTCATGCTGTGTAACAACTTAGAAACATTGTTTCCAGGTTAATTCCTTGAAACAACGCGTCGCGACTAACAGTTTACCAAGATCGAAGGTATCTTCGAGACTTGCCATCTCGAAGACGGGCACCACCGTGCGGGATATCACGACGCGATCGCGAGGAACGAAAACAACCTCGACCACGGAACAGTTGACATCCATAGTATCTGAAACTGTTGGTTTGCCTCTTTCAAAGAGAGAAAGTTTTCTTTCATTTACAAAAACCATCGACGTGCGTGTTACGTTTTATTTTTCGAAACACAAGTCAAGAGGACCTCCACTACCTTGTATGAGTTGGTGGAACCACACAAACAAAACGGTTCGTTGAGCACGGCACCTCGTCGCATCGCTTGCCTCCTCACCTCTGGCGGTCTGCCGGCCTCCCGGAGCTCCCTGGAATGCCGGAAAACTAACTGGTTTCTCCAGGCTAGGAGCTCCAGGGGCGGGAGACACGCCAGGATAGTCGTCACCTCGTGGGAGATGGTGCGATACCCTCTAACAACCCGGATGGCCAGCCGCCGGTTGAAGCAGCGCAGCATCTCCGTGCTACGCCGGCTGGCATCCAAGTTCAGGGCCCACACTGGGGCCCCGTAGAGGGCGATTAAACGCACCACCTCCACGTAGAGGCGGCGGACTCCAACATTGGGTCCTTCGATATTCGGGAGAAGGCGGCCAAGAGCGGCAGCCCCCTTCTCCAGCCGGGGGCCAAGCGGTCGGAATGCTCGACGAAGCGCCACCGGCTATCGAGGATCAGGCCCAGATACTTCATCTGGGCCTTCACGTCAACGTAGGTTGTCCCAACTTGGATCCGCAGGTCGGCCGGTGGCACCCCACGGGGGCCAAGTCTTTGAAAATACTTACATGTCCTCCATTTTCTGGGGCGCCACGTCTAGGCCCAGCCTGCGGATTTCGGCGACGACGGTGGTCACCGCCACCTCCGTGACGCGCACGGCGCGCGCCTAGCGAAATTGTTGTTCAGAATCGTCTCAGCTACCCCCCATTTCCGGTTCTTACACTAGTTACGGGACACCCTGCATAACGGGTGAACAAAAAGATTTAATTTAACCAGTTTTAATAATATATATTGTTTTTTGTTAACGTGAGGAAATCGTCATGGACACCCGTGCGGTCTTTCCGGAGGGAGATTGTTTCATGGTTCAATAATATTGTGATGTCTTCGGAAATGGTGGCACGGAATAACTAATTCACTGTCACTATATATATATATATATTTCACACAATGATGCAACTGCGACGTATCACGCTGAACTGACCGCCTATAACTGCGTAAACATTTCGTCAGCCGTCTCGCTACCTTGTTTTATACTATGCCGGTAACTACCGTATCTACATTACCATCAATATATTACAATTTCCTCCCTCTATATTTTGTATTATTTTTTTGGACGTTCGGAGCGACGCAATGTACCCTATGACTTTTTCCGGTATAGTTCCGTACATGTCGTTATTTTCATTAACTCTAATAATTTGGTCTACATGACGCTTTCAAATTTTACCCGTTGATGTTTTCACTTCACACGTTACCGGTGACAATTGCTTTACTATGGCCCCCTCCGTACGATTTGCATTACGCACATTGAAGTCGTCTATCATAATTGTGTCACCCTTTTTGAAATTCACCTTACGGCTGCCTTTCTTGCTTGTTACCTGTACAAGTTGTTTATCGGCTACATCATCTGTTACGCTAGGTCTTAGTAAGTCAAATCGCGTTCTTAGCTCCCGTTTATACATCATAAACGCGGGCGTTCTCCCTGTAGTACAATGTTCAGTGGACCGGTAATCAAATAGAAAAAAATTGATAGCATACTCAAGTAGCTTACCGCTTCGAACAATCTTATCGACCTTGTCTTTAAATGTCTCAACGATATTCTCCGCTGCACCATTCGTAGGATTATGCGGAGGCGTGAAACTCTGTTTAATACCGTTGTCTCGACAGAACTTTTGAAATTCTTCACTTTTATATTGGGTGCCGTTGTCTGTAAGTAAATGTCTTGGTAAGCCGAAGCGAACTAAAATTTTCTTGAATACCTCTATTACTCGCAGTGCCGTGGTACTTTCACCCATATCAATAATTTCCGGCCATTTAGAATAAGCATCTATAATTAACATATACATACGTCCATGGAACGGACCTATGTAATCTGAGTGTATTCTACTTCAACATTTATCGGGGTACGGCCATGGTGTCAACGGCACACTTGTAGGCTTCTTTCGCTCTTGTACGCATACTCTACATGAAGCCGCGATCTTTTCAATATCATTGTCTATATTCGGCCATCACACATACGATCTCGCCACCATCTTCATTTTCACTATGCCAAAGTGTGATGCATGGAGTTCACGTAGCACTCTTTCCCGCACTGACACTGCTACCACAATTCTGTATCCCCACAATAAACATCCTTTTTCAACACTAAATTCGTCTCGCTTCGTGTAATACTTCTTTTCTATTTCATTCGTGTCGTTCATACTATTTTACTGAGTACTTTATCGTGCTTCGTTTCTTTTACAATTTCCGCCGCGTTTAATGTATCTAATGTCTCTACATAATTTATTGTTGTAAATTCGTTATCAAATATTGGAATCGTGTCATTGATTGGAAGGCGTGACAGTGCGTCCCAATTACCGTTTTTCTCTGATTTAATATATTCCATTTTGTAAGTAAACCTTGATAAAAAATATGCCCATCTTTGCAATCGACTTGCTGTCGTTAATGGGATCTCTTGTTTTGGACCAAATATAAAAACCAACGGTTTATGATCCGTTCTTAATGTTATTTCTTTACCGTAAATGTAATTGTAAAATTTTTTAAATCCATATACTATTGCACTTGCCTCCTTATCAATGATAGCGCGATTCAGCTCTTTCTCGGGAATAACCTTTGATGCAAATGCTATCGGTCTTTCGGTACCGTCTCTATATCAATGGAAAAGTATCGCTCCTAACCCATATGCTGACGCATCGCATGACAAAATAATATCTTCTTTCGGATCAAAATGCGCTAACACTAGTGGCGATATTATTTCCGCTTTTACCTATTTAAATGCTTTTTTGCATTCTTTTGTCCATTTAAATTCATCATTCTTTGCACATTCATAAAGTGGTTTTAACTTTTCAGCTCTGTTTAGCAAAAATCTAGCATAATAGGTAATTAACCCCAGAAATGAATCTAATTGTTTTTTATTCACGGGTGTCGGTGCCGCGATCATTGCTTTTACCTTTGTTCCCGATTTATGTAACCCGCCTTTATCAATGACAAATCCTAGAATATCTGTTCTTTCTTTAAAAAACTCACATTTATTGAAATTTACTTTAAGTCCACTGTCCTTGAGTCAACTTACACCTTGTAAAGTGTTTGTAGGTGCTCTTTATCGTCTCTTCCGGTGCAAAATATGTTGTCGAGGTAAGGAATTACTCCATAAATTCCTGCCAAGCATTGCTCAATTTTCCTTTGAAAATCCCCCAGACCCGACGCAACGTTATTATCGTTAAATAATCTCTACTACTTTCCTCTACCGGAATCTGCATATACGCATGCTCTAAATCAGTTTGCGACAATTTTTTCCCGTTTCTCAATGCCAAAAAAATCTCATCAATCAGTTGGATAGGATGCCTGTCTTTTACTAGTTGCGGATTTAGCATTAATTAAAAATTTCCATAAATTCTTACGGACCCGTCTGACTTAATTACCGGTACTATTGGTGTAGCCCACTCACTAACATCTACCTTCTCGAGATGTTGCAACTTTACCAACCTATTAATTTCATCTTCGACCTTATTCGTTCGCGCAAATAGTAAATGTCTCGCTTTGAGTGCTACTGGTTGAGCATTTCCTTTTAGCGTTAGCTTAAGTATCCTTTTATTGTATAATCCCGGCCCTTTTCCGAACAATTTTGGAAATTTGCGCACAAAATCTTTTGTCACATCAATTAATTCTATTTTATTACAGCCAATTTCTCTTTCGATAACATTAAACTTTAATGGCCACATTCCAAACACTTTAAACCACTCTCTACCAATCAGAATTGGACACCTCTCTTTCATTACTATTATACTTATTGTTAATAAAGCTTTCTTATCTCCAATCTTTACGTTTAAATTCTGTAACTCTTCCATCTGCTGAAGCGGAACCTTACCATATGCTTTCAATGGCCTGTACGTGGCTTTCACTACTTGCGATGGGAATATTTTGTCTTTATCGTACCTTGAAATGATCGCCGCGTACGATCCTGTGTCAATTTCCATTTTTACCTTGATATCATTAATTACTACATTCACGTACATAGGATCTGCTTTTAATTCATTGTTTATACTACCTACATTACCGACAATTGATTTAAATTCTCCCCTCTTGTTGTCATCTTGGACCATGAAGAAATCATCGGATGTGCTCTCCTTTCGTTGGTGACCTTCTGCTTCGTCCTCTTGCTTTAGATACTGTACCTTCGATCTGCAAACTGTTGCTAGATGCCCTCTCTGATTACAAGTATTGCATGTTCTATGGCGGTGGAAGCAATCTCGTGTTTGGCTTGTTGTTCGGACTTTGATTTCTTTTGTTACCTGTCGCTCTGCTTTTATATCGTTGCTCTTGTCTATTTCCACGTATGGCACCTCTTCCTCTCGCACTTGGATAGAATGGTCGTCTCTCTGTCTTTGTATTCGATTGGATTATATTTCTTGCCGATTTCGATGGCTCCTCATGTGTTTTATCCATCGTCACTGCGTTTCTCTCTGCCGCCTCTAATGCCGTGGCTATTTTGTATGCCAAATCGTATGTTAATTTTTCTTCTCTAAATAAAGCCTTTTTTGTCTCGTGATCTTCCAGTCCACACACAAACTGATCCCGTAGTGCTACTTTTGTCTCTTCAAATTTGCAATTTATTGAAAACCTCTTCAACCTTGCCGCGAAATCTGCCACCAATTTTGCCATCGTTTGGTGCGCTTGATAGAATGTGTATCTTTCCATTGTTTCAGAAGGTTTCGAATTTAAATGATTGCCAATCAATTTACAGTGACTCGCATTAATATTCGGACACCATGCTGTGTGCGAGATTATTGCTGTATATATTTGTTTACAATAGTGTTATTGAATTGTTTTTTTCGTAATATATTAAAATACTTATTGTAGTTAATAGAAACATAAACTTTATTTATTTCACACACATAGTTTTTTGCAAAATAAGTGATAAAGTCAAGAATGTCGAAATTTAACATCGCAAAAATATTCGGACACAACAGTTTACTGGCTGTAGTAAGTCGTTGGATCCAGTCGGTTATTTTGCTAGTGTACATTGTTTGTAAACATAACGTCTAGCGTGCATCCAAGAGTCAGTACTGTTATTGACTTCGTTAATAGTAGACGTATTATTAGTGAATATGGGACGAAAAGGCAAAAATACATCCTTTGAAATTCGACAACTGGTTATTTACCACAAAGAAAAGGGAAAATCATATCGAGAAATAGCCAAATTGCTAAATGTAAGCAAGAGTACTGTAGCAGATATTGTACACAGGTATATTCATGAAGATCGAATCGATTCAATTCGGCAAAAGGGACGTCCAAAATTATTAGATTCTCGCGAAGAACGCAAGATTGTTAGAAAAATAAAGAATGATCCTAAAGAAAGTGCTATAAAACTAGCTGCCGAATTATTCCAAGAATCTGGAAAGAAAGTGCATCCCGACACAGTGCGTCGGGTATTAAAAAACCATGGATACAACGGCAGGGTTCCACGAAGAAAACCATATATAAACGAAGTGAATCGTAAGAAACGATTAAATTTTGCTAAAGACTACGTTTCTAAAGACCAAACATGGTGGAATAATGTAATATTTGCGGATGAAAGCAAAGGGTATAGCCGAATAAGGGGGTCAAATGTGCCCCCAAACCGAATGGAACGAGCCACGGGTCATTCGATAGCAAAAAAAAAATAACCCCTGTGTGCAAATTTTTAACTTGAAGTCTCGACCGTGGGGGTAGTAATGGGGTGAAAACGAAAATCATGTTTTTGAATTATTTCTCTTGACCTATTGAGTAAAAAAATGTAAAAAAATTCAGAGACATTTCAGGTACCGGGGCACATACTTTGGGAGATTTTCAGATTTTTTGATTGAAGAACCAGGTAGTGAAAAATAAAAAACAGCAAAAAATGCCGAAAAATGCCGATTACGTATTGAAGGAGGCCCGGAACTACTTTTATACTTTTACAGTAAACGGGTATTACTATTACTATTACTCTCAATTTTTTTCAGATTTTTCATTTTGGTGCGCCGCAGTGAAAAAAAATAAAAACCGAGTTTTTCCTCATTTTCTGCGTATTAGAGTAACTTACACGTTGAATTTTTATGCATCCTTGAATATATAAGTGTTTTGTAGACTGTTTAATGTTTCTACACTAAGCAGAATTACATAACAATTGAAACAAATAAAATAAAGCCAACCATTGGGTGTATATATCCTAAAAAATCAACGATATTTTCAACGGCGTCGATGGCGCAGCGTTAGAGTGTCCGACTGCTGAACCGCTGGAAGTTTTTTACCGTAGGTTCGAGTCTCTCTTCTGGACTTAGTATTTTTTTTCTTCATTATTTTTTTTTCAAATTCTAACTATATAACAATGCTTTATATTTATTTATAAATGTTCTGATAGCATTTTACAAATATTTTAACCTGAAATATGTATAAATATAGTCTTGAAGTGTTTTTTGCGTTTTTATTTTTTTTGTCAACCACGATTATTGTTTAACATCTCTTACACTGAAATTAATGTGAAATGTTAGTTTTCAAATCGCTTACCTTTGACTATTGTGAATGGATCGGAGCAGAAGATTGTATATTGGCTTACTATTACTTCTTCTCGCCCTTCGATCAAGCAGATCTTTCCTTCTCGTTCTCTTTCTTTGATAAATATGAATGTTTGCTGCGGCTTTAGTATCTAACGTAGACATGTAAGGGTTATTATCCTTTCCTTACTGCTGGTTTTAAAGATAATGAAAACACTTGTAGGACCAACCTCTACGGACCATGCCAAGTAATTATGTATAAATCCCATCGCATACAGTAGCTTGAACTGAGTAATTAAAAAATACATTGTGAAACCCGAACGCGACAATCACCCATTGACCTGAACGGTCTGGGCCCTCACCCAACGAACCTTTATTTCCTTCGTAACGCAGGTAGGACAATTAATCATTTTTCCCCGTGGTTTCCATCGAGCAATGATAGCTCATTCAAAAATAAGCATGAAACGATCAAACTGGTACTTAAAAATGGGTTTATTAGAAAAAAGTATCATTGGCAGAGAGTGGGTTAATAGATTTGGCGTGGAATGGCCCTTACATGTCTACGTTAGATACTAAAGCCGCAGCAAACATTCATATTTATCAAAGAAAGAGAACGAGAAGGAAAGATCTGCTTGATCGAAGGGCGAGAAGAAGTAATAGTAAGCCAATATACAATCTTCTGCTCCGATCCATTCACAATAGTCAAAGGTAAGCGATTTGAAAACTAACATTTCACATTAATTTCAGTGTAAGAGATGTTAAACAATAATCGTGGTTGACAAAAAAAATAAAAACGCAAAAAACACTTCAAGACTATATTTATACATATTTCAGGTTAAAATATTTGTAAAATGCTATCAGAACATTTATAAATAAATATAAAGCATTGTTATATAGTTAGAATTTGAAAAAAAAAATAATGAAGAAAAAAAAATACTAAGTCCAGAAGAGAGACTCGAACCTACGGTAAAAAAACTTCCAGCGGTTCACCAGTCGGACACTCTAACGCTGCGCCATCGACGCCGTTGAAAATACCGTTGATTTTCTAGGATATATTGCGCTCAACGGTTGGCTTTATTTTATTTGTTTCAATTGTTATGTAATTCTGCTTAGTGTAGAAACATTAAACAGTCTACAAAACACTTATATATTCAAGGATGCATAAAAATTCAACGTGTAAGTTACTCTAATACGCAGAAAATGAGGAAAAACTCGGTTTTTATTTTTTTTCACTGCGGCGCACCAAAATGAAAAATCTGAAAAAAATTGAGAGTAATAGTAATAGTAATACCCGTTTACTGTAAAAGTATAAAAGTAGTTCCGGGCCTCCTTCAATACGTAATCGGCATTTTTCGGCATTTTTTGCTGTTTTTTATTTTTCACTACCTGGTTCTTCAATCAAAAAATCTGAAAATCTCCCAAAGTATGTGCCCCGGTACCGGAAATGTCTCTGAATTTTTTTACATTTTTTTACTCAATAGGTCAAGAGAAATAATTCAAAAACATGATTTTCGTTTTCACCCCATTACTACCCCCACGGTCGAGACTTTCAAGTTAAAAATTTGCACACAGGGGTTATTTTTTTTTGCTATCGAATGACCCGTGGCTCGTTCCATTCGGTTTGGGGGCACATTTGACCCCCTTATTCGGCTATACCCTTTAATCTTTTTGGGTCAGATGGACGAAGAACGATATGGCGTAAAGTCAACGAAGAATTGAAATTAAAAAATTTGAGAGCAACAGTGAAACACGGCGGCGGCAGTGTAATGGTGTGGAGTTGCATTTCAACTGCAGGTGTTGGTGAACTAGTTTTTATCGACGGCATTTTAGATAAGATGAAATATTTAGACTTATTGAAACAAAATTTAATCAAAAGTGCTGTTAATATGAACATACGCAATAGTTTTAAGTTTTATCAGGACAACGATCCTAAGCACAAATCGAGAATCGTACAGGAATACTTACTATATACCTGTCCTAAAGTGTTACACCCTCCGCCTCAATCGCCAGATTTAAATCCTATTGAGAATTTATGGGATCAATTGGATCGTAAAATTCGAACAACACCCATAAAAACAATAAAAGAATTAAACGAACGTTTATTACAAGAATGGAAATGTATAACACAGGAATATTTAAATAAAATTATATCCAATATGCCCAAACGATTACAGGAAGTAATAAGACAAAAGGGTCAACCTACGAAATATTAATACTGTTCAAAAAATATGTATATTTTATATAAAATTTATGTAAGTTATTCACTGTCCGAATATTTTTGCGATGTTAAATTTCGACATTCTTGACTTTATCACTTATTTTGCAAAAAACTATGTGTGTGAAATAAATAAAGTTTATGTTTCTACTAACTACGATAAGTGTTTTAATATATTACGAAAAAAACAATTCAATAACACTATTGTAAACAAATATATAGAGCAATAATCTCGCACACAGCATGGTGTCCGAATATTAATGCGAGTCACTGTAACTAGTTCTTCGAAGGTCTTTGTGCTTGGCTTGTCTGGCGCGCATAAATCTCGTACGAGTTTATATGTATCAGTACTTATTTTTGTTAATAAAACTGCGGCCCGTTTTTCTGTTTTCATATCATTCGCTACAAAATACAATTCTAATCTCTCCGTGTATGTTTCCTAATCATCTTTTCCTAATTGGAATTCTAGCTTCAAATTGTTATTGCCATTATGTAAATCACTTTTGATTTCCCATTGTTATCGTTTACTTCGTCTCGCGATTTCTTATTGCCGGCTTCCTTGTTTACGTCGCGAACATGAATGCGTAAAATTCTACGTAATTCATTTATTCCGCACTTTTCGTCGTATTTCAATCCTAACGTAGCTAGGATTTTAATTATTTGTGGCTTATTTAATAAATATATCCACGACGTCTTTGTATAATCGATTTTTTCATTTATTTCAGACATCCGTTAAACATTCTGATATTTATGTTACTTACTTTATCAGCTATTTATATCTTACTATTGTCCAAAGTACTAAATTTTTTTGCTGTATCCTGTGATCTTCTATTTGCAGTACAGCCTTTCTTCTACGTAGCGGACACTTTCTCTCGTTTACCGTGCTTCCGCATACCGTGGATACTCTTGTGGCGTGTGTTATTCCAATTTTCCGCGAAAACTTGTTCGTTTACCCTCGTCGTCAAAATTGTAATGTCTTCGGAAAAGGTGGCACGGAATAACTAACTCACTGTCACTATACAGGGTGTTCGGCCACCTCTAGCAAAAATTTTAATGAGCGATAGTAGAGGCCAAAATAAGACGAAAATCAAGAATACTAATTTGTTGATGGAAGCTTCGTTAAAAAGTTATTAACAATTAAATTAAAAAATTTCAAATCGTTCTGGAAAAATTATTTTCGGTTGCGGGGGTCAACTACAATCATTTTTGGTGAGTACACATACCTCCGAAATCCTATCTACTTTCGAGAAAAAAAATCGAGTAGGTGCTGAAATTTTTCGGCGAAAAAAAATTTTTCAAATCGTTTTAAAAAAATTATTTTCGGTTGCGGGGATCAATTACAATCATTTTTTATCATTACACATACCTCCGAAATCGTACGCACTTTCGAGAAAAAAATTCCTTACTGAAAATCCAATTAGGTGCCTTTTTTCAACGGAGAAAAAAAATTGCAAATCGTTGTGGAAAAATTATTTTCGGTTGCGGGGGTCAATTACAATCAGTTTTTGTCATTAGACATACCCACGAAATCCTGCCCACTTTCGAGAAAAAAAATAAAGAAGGTGTGAAATTATTCGAGAAAATTAAAAAATTGCAAATCGTTGTGGAAAAATTATTTTCGGTTGTAGGGTTCAATTACAGTCATTTTTGGTGAATAGACATACCCCCGAAATATTGCGCATTTTCGAGAAAAAAATTCAGTAAGCGCGGCACTTTAAACGTTAATAACTTTTTAACGAAGCTTCCACCAACAAATTAGTATTCTTGATTTTTGTCTTATTTTGGCCTCTACTATCGCTCATTAAAATTGTTGCTATAGGTGGCCGAACACCCTGTATAAGCGTGGACTCGTATACCAATTATCAGTGATTAATGTATGGCTCTTTCATAGATGTGGTTGAAGAAGCGTCATTACAACACTTCCAGAAATCCCAATAGCTATGTTATTTTGATTAATATCTGTTCTTTTCCCGACATAAATTATGAAGTCCAATATGTAATTGGTTTTACAGCCACATAGGAGAAATGTTTTGATGCCGAATCTACTTCTCTTGGAAAGTATAAACTGTTCAAAATAGCATTTCCCTTTGTATAGTAAAAGACTTTCGTCAATGCACAGATTTTTGTATGGAGAAAATGATTGTGAAAATGATATCCTCAGTTTATCTACTGCTGATCGTATTTTTGCGCGGAAGCCTCGGTGGACTTTGAAACCGGCTTACCGCGTCTTATGGCATCCGCCGAGATTCCACGGTACGTGTTGTCCGCTCGGGGATGTGACAACAAGGGAACAGGAGCAGGAGTAAGAGAGGGACGCGACGATGCTACCGTGTCCTTATGAACCGTCGCCGCCGGGCGTTGCATAGCCTGCCGCCTAATAGGTTAAGGGCCGGAGGAGAGGGTTGCGGACTCCAGCCACTTTTTCTCCAGCGCTCTCTTCCTTTGGGCCTTCTTCTTTTGCAACCTGGTCAGGCCGGTCGCCCCCACTTGATGCTGGGGTGGCCCCCTAACCACCGTCACCTGTAACTTTTCACTGGGCGCAGGTGCTCAACCCATTTCCGCCGTGAGGAAGTGACGGCTTGGCGTCCGAGAGAGGAGAGCAACTCCTCCCTAATCGCCCGGAACCGCACTTTCTTCACAGTTTCTTTACCAGGGCTTCAACATTCCATGCAGAGGGAGAGGAGTCTGTTCTCTCTTACTTCTCCCCTGGACCGTCCCCGCCGCCCTTCCTAACCGTTTTGTTTGCCGGTATAAAGGCAGAATTAGGGGCGAGGTCAGTGGCATGCTCGGCAGGGTGAATGGAGGCACGTTTTTCCTTGGGTGTAGAGGGGATGGTGGTAGAGGTGATTTTTTGCTCTTGACCTCTGGCTCTTTCCAGCTCCTGTTGCACTTTCTCCAGCTCGTCCTTTAACTGCTGGACCTCTGCGGCCATCTTCTTATTCTGTGACAGGAGCTCCGTCACGGCCACTCTAATGTACTCTGCTGCAAATATTAAGTCCCTCACACAGGTACCTTTTAGATTCTCGGCCCTCTCCGCCATACTCTTCACCCTCTTGGCTTCGTCGAAGACTTTGACCGAGAGAGTGGCAGTGTACTTTTTTTTAATTCCTTGGCGAACGTCGTCGCCAAGAACGTATCTCCTCTTTTTCGTCATCTTTTCTATTTTCATCTCCGCTGCCTCCCTTCCTACACATCTGGTTTGTATGTTCCTTATTCAATGCCATAGTATGTGTATATATTTTCCTTCGGTTCGGTCATTATGAGACCCCCATCGCGGTGTAAAGAAAGTCCTACTTACGGGTGCCGAAGCTTAGAAGCAGCTTGTCGGGTGGTTAGCCCTATCGACACCAAAATGATTCTACAGAAAAATGTTACGGGATAGACCCGCGCCATAATTGATGTTAAAGGTTTTATGTCACCCCTATCGAGTGAGCGACGCCGGATCCGAGCCGACGCCAAACTCAAACCTCAGGTTAGACGGTGCGCCGATTTACCCTACAACGCTTTGGGTATGAGGAAATATTGACCGGATAATCCTCCGTCAGTCAGTTGATGAGTGAGCTGTTCTTCCACATTAAACATGCGGTTTCGCGGGATCACTGAAGTTTGCCCATATTACTCCCACAGAAGTCAGATATCAACATCACTCACCAACCCCAGAGATTACCTTGACCTGTTGAGTATTGCTCCGAACATACACAACAATCATCGGGGTCGTTACACGGATACTACAGTTTCTTAAAATTTAAGTCTGTTTTGTAAAAAAAATGCAAAACCGCATTATTTTTTCAACTACCCCCTATCTATATTTCTTTTTAATGTTAAAATATAGCCCTTCGGAAAAAAACTGGAAAAAAATAAACACATTTAGGGCAAAGTCACTAAACTACAGCATTACCAATATTAATTTTTATTGTAAATTAAAGAATCTGTATACTTTGAGGATAAATAGTAAATAAAGCTTAAATATGCAACATCGATGCTATATTGATTAAATTCCATTGATATTCATTTTTATCATCTGTCCACTTACTTTTGTCATAATCAAGAGTGCGATTTTGTTTTCTTCGTATTCCGTATTTTTGTCATAATTGTTTACTAAAGGTTTTGAAAGATCTATGTTTATACAGGGTGTCTTGTTTAAGTGAGTACAGCACGATATCTCGAAAGGAGTTGTAGTTATTAAAAAAATGTTCTTATAAAAGTTGTTTGGTGGAACGGGCTACATTATGTGGTACTAATTGTTTTTGTGTGGGTGGTGTAATGGAGGAAATCTGAAGGTCAATCTAATTTTCTTAAATGGAATGCTATATTTTTTTCTTCAGAAAGTAATAGTAGGTATTCAGACAAATCCAAAGAGGTGCTATACGATATTATTCTGAGTTTGATAAAGGAAAATCGTTATCCCATGTTTACGTTCTGCATCGGTCGGCGGCCGACAGCCAACAGCCGCTACTGAGCAGCGTTGGTTGCGTTCCTATTGTTGTACCCCTCAGGGTTTAACGTACTGCGTGGAAGGTTGCAGACTCGGGAGCGGTTGAAGAATTAGTATTCACCGGACTTCGAGCGGGCGGCAGGAATAAACTTCACTCGTACAGACAGTATGTGTTGTTTATTCGTAACTCTAATTGTCAATTTTCTTTGGTTTGACTTTACAACCCCACCCGAATCGATCATCGGCCTAATTCCCAACCGAGAATGTTGCGCTTTCGGCCGTGATTGGCACATATTGTCGATCGCGAATTATTTAATCGTAATTTCTTAGTCAGCATCCCAAATGGGAAAGTCGTGCTTCCGAGCTGCGGTTAGCATATATTGTTGATCCGCGGATTCCTTTCGTTGAGCAGTAGGCAATGACCCTTAGTCAAGTTATCACTAGGCTATCGCAAGTGCCATTCAAGGCACAACAGTATCAAGTTACTGCAGTTATGATATTATAAATAGAGATTGAAGATTATTGCTAAACTGATTTGTCGATCATTAAAGAATTAATTAAAGAATCAAATGGAAAATAATTTCATACGGTCAAATTTGACGCTACACAGCAGCGGCTGTTGGCTGTCGGTCGCTGACCGATGCAGTACGTAAACATGAGATAAAGATTTTCCTTTATCAAACTCAGAATACTGTCGTATAGCACCTCTTTGGATTTGATACAGTGCCTACTGTTACGTTCTGAAGAAAAAAAATATAGCATTCTATTTACGAAAATTAAATTGATCTTCATATCTCCTCCACCAATCTGTCCACAAAAAAACAATTACTACTACATGATGTAGCCCGTCCAAGCAAACAACTTTTGTACGAATATTTTTTTAATGACTACCTACTGCACTCACTTAAACAAGACACCGTGTATACAGGGTGTTCGGCCACTCCTGGGAAAAATTTTAATGGCAGATTGTAGAGGCCAAAATAAGACGGAAATCAAGAATATCAATTTTTCGTTTGAGGTTTCGTTAAAAAGTTATTAACAATTAAATTAAAAAATTTCAAATCGTTCTGGAAAAATTATTATTGGTTGCTGAAGTCAATTACAATCATTTTTGGTGAATAGACATACCCCCGAAATCCTGCGCATTTTCATGAACAAAATTCAGTACGGGCGGAACTTTAAACGTTAATAACTTTTTAACGAAGCCTCCATCAACAAATTGGTATTCTTGATTTTCGTCTTATTTTGGCCTCTAGAATCTCCCATTAAAATTTTTTCCAGATGTGGCCGAACACCCTGTATACAACAGTTTTGTGTTATTTAGACCTGTAGAATATACTGACAAAGTTTGGTCATTAAAACCTTCTGTATAAACAAAAAAGAATAAATAGTATGACGAACAGAAACACTGGCAATGTTTACATTTGAGTATTTGTCTTGATAATACGGCATTTTTATTAAATATGTACAAAGAAACAGTTTTTGCGTTAGAAGATTGTCATGTCTACATCCACATTGTTACTTTCTTGCAGAATTTCTGAAACTGAGGATGCAACAGTTTTGACTTTGGTGAATACGGCTGCAGCAGAATTACAAAGTTTAGTAGAACCAAAATTCAATTCAGAATACTCGAATGTAAAATTATTTACAAAGAATTCATCGTTATTAACAAAACCCACACATATCGGACAGAAAACGGAGAAAGGAGATCAAGAAATTTCACCTAGCACACAAACTCCATCAACATCAATTATTGACGAAATTGGTCTAGAATCTAACAAAACGAATATTTCGGACGAAGAACTATTACTATTATCAGATGCAGTTGACGACGAAAAATCCGAAGTAGTAGTAGTGAGGGCTGAAAAAGGTTCTATTATTACTGATGGATTTGAGTTCGAGCTCGAAGACGAGATTGTTAAAGTTCTTCCTGATGAAATAGCAAAAGTGGATGAAGTAGTTACAACGGCTCCAGTTCTGAGCGATAGTGAAGCCAGTACTCGATTAATGGGACATACTATGGACGAAACTGCTACAGTTGTTCTTGGTGAAGATGTTGTGTCGGTAGTACCTCCGGATCCACACGAGGATATACCATCTTTTAACGAGTGGACTCAAAAAAGACTAGAAGAAGCTGAGAAGAAGAAAAGTGAGTATTTTCATATTCACTGATGCATTATTAAGGAGGGATTCTCGTGTAACTGCTCTAAAAGTATCTCATATTTATGAATTTTCTTTTTAAACTATTGTCAATATTTATTGTACTTTTTAAAGAAAATAAGGAGATACTTTGAAATTATACAATACATCTTTTTTATGTAGATTTTTTTTATTATTTATTAACTAATGTAGCATCTTACTAATTTCTGAGGATGTCACCCCTGTTGGCGTATCGTGTAGCATCTGCCACAGTCATCTGATTGTAAAATGAAAAGTATAAGAAGGATTCGGGAAAAGATCAAAATAATTTATTGGCATAAGTTCTGGGAACATAAGGAATATATTTTCGTTAGGTACCTTTTATTTTAGTACATGCAGATCACAATCATGTTTTATTAACTCCGGACGGTTAGCAACAAAATAATTGACACACCATGCGGATACAAAATTCTAATAGCCAGGCGCTCGGTTTATTTAAATCGTACATTCTTGAGACAAGACTTTACGATCGGACATCCAATTTATTTCAAACGTACATTCTCAATTGGTGAGTGACCCTATCTTACGTAGTCTCCTCTGGCATATGCAGCGTGAATAAACCAGTGATTCTCGCGATTCGTTATTTATTGAGGTTCGTTGTTAGCCGCAAGCGGTCGCCTAACATGCGCGCGAGTGCTAATTCCCGATTTCGCGAAACATCGAGAAGCTTCGACAACTGCCAAGGAGATTATCGATCGGTTGCGATTCCTGCTTCTGTTCAATGAGTAAGGTTCCGAGAATCTTCAATTGCTAGTGGGCAATAAAAATATTGATCGGTCGCGATTATAGTTTTCAGCTTGACAACCGATTTTGCAAAAGGGTATAGCCGAATAAGGAGGTTAAGTGTGCCCTCAAACCAACTTGAACCTGCAATGGGTCATTCGATAGCTTATCGAAAGAAAACCCTTTATGCCAATTTTTAACTCGGAATCTCGACGATGAGGGTAGTAATGGAGTGATAAAGAAAATCATATTTTTGCTCAATGTCTTTTGTCCTATTGAATAAAAAACTGCAAAAATGCTGAAAAGTGTCAATTATGCATTGAAGCAGTTACAGAACTACTTTTATATTTTTACAGTAAACAGGTATTGTTATTACTATAATTCTGCATTTTTTCAGAGTTTTCATTTTGTTGCGCTGTAGTGAGAAAAAATAAAAACCGATTTTTTCCTCATTTTCTACGTATTATAGTAACTTACATGTTGAATGTTTATGCATTCTTTAATATATGAGTGTTTTGTGGACTGTTCAATATTTCTACACTAAGCAGAATTACATAAGAATTGAACAAAATAAAATAAAGGCAACCGTTAAGCGCAATATATTTTAAAGAATCGACAATATTTTCAACGGTGCCTTTGCCCCAGCAGTAAAGTGTCGGACTGTGGAACCGCTGGAAGTTTTTTGACCGTAGATTCGAGTGTCTCTTTTGGGCTTAATTTTTCTTTTATTCATTAATTTTTTTTTAAAGTGCTAAGTATATAACAATGATCAATACTTACTTATAAATGTTCTAAAGTATTCACAAACTATTTTAATCTTTAATATGTATAAAAATAATTCTGGAGCGATTTTTATGTTTGCTTTTTTTTGTTACATCCCTTTTGTCAATTACGATTGTTGTTTAATATCTCTTGCACCGAAATTAATATGAAAGATTATAATAATTTACAACTCTCTTGCCTTTGATAATTGAGGATTGATTCGAGCAGTAAATTGTATATTGGCTTACTATTATTTCTCCCTTCCTTTAGATAAAGCTGTTCCCTACCTCTCTCCCTCTTTCCCTGAAAAATATGAATGTCTGCTACTATTTCAATATCTAACGTTAAAATCGGGTCATTCTACGCTAAACCTATTAATTCACTCTGTCAATGATTCTTTTTTGTAATAAACCCATTCTTATGTATCAATTTGATTATTCATTGCTTACTTTTGAATGAAGTATAATTGCACAATGGTAACTACGAGAACAAATTATTAATTGTCTTCCCTGCTCTATGAAGGAGATGAAGGTTGGTGGGCCGAAAGCCCAGGACGTTTACAGTGTCGTTTTACAGTCATCATTCGTTTCTTAAAAACAGTGTATAGGCATTCGTAACATAAACTCAAGTCCTGAAAATTTCCAAAAGCGGGTTTAAAGGATAGATAATCAAAGTTTTACAAGCAAAATGTAATTTCATGAAAAGTGAAATAAAGAAACACATGTGACTTGCTAAATAGTGACTACCGAATTATGATAAGGCTCGATGACAATATCTCGTTCTAATGTTCCTAAAATCTCACATCGACACAGTCTACACAGGGTGTTCGACCACCCCTGGAAAAAATTTTAATGAGAGATTCTAGAAGCCAAAATAAGACGAAAATCAGGAATACTAATTTGTTGATTGAGGCTTTGTTAGAAAGTTATTAACGTTTAAAGTTCCGCCTGTAGAATGGTAATCCGCGAACAGCTGCATACCCACTGAAGGTTGTGGCAAGCCAGCGCTAGTGGTTCTTATGCAGCATGAAAAATTCTATTTACAGCCTTAGATTTCTGTGTTTACTCATGAGAACATGAACACCTTACGTTGAATGTGATTTATTCTGTCTTATGAAAATCTAGAAGGGCATATCAAAAGTCGGCCGATGAGATTTTTACACAGAAAGGGTGAATGCCACTTCTAATACACAATGTTGTGCACAAAAGAGTCACCCATATGCGAGCATACATACCCCACGATTGTCCACTGTGTCTGCGAGTGTCCACAAATAATCCTTTCAGGCACTGGCCACTATGCAATTAAATAAACACGCACCACAATTATGTTATTCATGAGTGTTCATGTGTACGTGCACCTCGATTGTCCCCAGTTACTTACGAATAGAATTGTTATTAATTTTTTAAATATACTTAAATTTCAAAATGCAACAAGGAATCTGAGGATAAACGAAATTTTCGCAATGATTTTCGTTCACGTTGAATAATGTAACCATACCTTTTTTTTACGTGGAGAGATTCTTATGGACACCCGGGGGCCCACCCGAAGGGAGGGCCGCCGGGTAGTGCCGAATTCTTATCGACTAAAACCCCACGGTGACCATCCTCAGGCACCTGGTGGGGGATCGGGAACTCTAGTGTGCCATCACAGAGTCCCCCGTCGCGCCGTGCCTTTTTAGGGCCCTCCCGGTGGGAGGCACTCCTTCCACTCAACTGCAGATGCTTGGTCACCAGTGCCCGCGGCCCCGTGACATGGGACTAAGCTGCCAGCCGCGGGGTCTCGTTGGCCGCAGGACTCACCCGTAGCCAACTGGCCAACCTGCGGCCTTAGGTATAATCCGCAGCAAATAGCCCATGCCCCAGCCCATTCACACACACATTCATGCTGGTATTTGATCCGCGGGAACTTTCGCTCCGATCTCTGGGATGCCATGCGAGGATGCGGCCACCAGCCTTCTCAGGTTGATGATCCCTTCCCCGCATCCCATCCCAGTGGCTGACCCTATCCGTAACCTGGGGACGAGCCACGTAGGGGTTCACCTCCCCTATCGCCTGGACAACAAAACGGGTGCGTGGAGGGGTTTACGTCCCCTACCGCCTGGATAACCAAACGAGTGCGTGGGGTTCCCCTCCCCTGCCACCTGGACAACCAAACGGCTACATGGAATGTGACGATACTAGCAGATGACTGTCCCATCGATCGACGTGGTTCGGAGACACAAATGTCGACCAGCCTCTCGATTCTTATTTCACTCGCCTCGCGTATGTCTCTCTCTCACACATACATACGCACTCTGCACTCAATGGAGACAGAAAATGCCAGCTAGTCAGTCGTAAAAAAGACTCAGTCACAACAATTCACGCCATACATTTTAGACATGTTTCATTCAGTTATGTATTAAGTACCAGGTCTGTAAATATGAAACCGGAATTTCCCCATACGTGGCGCAAGCTGTTAATGTTGTTACCTTCAGACCGTTTCATTGACGCCATTCTTTTGTTTTGACATGTAATAAGGATTTGCAACTCACAACAATGCAAGTTTCATACAATAGCATAGTTTTTAATAGCGTTGAACATGTCGAATTTTGTGCCTGGAAACTACGATTTGCGGACAGCATTGATTTTCTGTTATCATTTGAAGAAAACCGCTGCAGAATCGCATCGAATGCTTGTCGAAGCTTACAGTGTGCATGCTCTTGGCAAATCACAGTGCTTTGCGTGGTTTAAAAAATTAAAAAATGGCGATTTTTACGTGAGAAACGAAGAACGTGGAAGACCACCGAAAAAGTTTGAAGACAGCGAGTTGCAATCATTGTTGGATGAGGATGATGCTCAAACGCAACAACAACTCGCGAATCAATTAAACGTGACGCGAGAAGCCGTCTCCATACGTTTGAAAGCCATGGGAAAGATCCAGAAGATGGGAAAATGGGTTCCACATGAACTGAATGAAAGACAACAGGAAAACCGAAAAACCACTAGCGAAATGCTACTCGCCAGGTACAAAAGAAAGTCATTTCTCCATCGAATTGTGACTGGCGATGAAAAGTGGATATATTTCGAGAATCCTAAGCGTAAAAGATCATGGGTAACTCCAGGCGAACCATGGGCATCGACTGCAATGCTAAATCGCTATGGGCGCAAGACAATGCTCTGTGTTTGGTGGGATCAGAAAGGTGTGTTCTATTATGAGTTGCTAAAACCTGGCGAAACCGTTGATACCAAACGCTACCAACAACAAATGATCGATTTGAATCAAGCTTTGCGTGAAAATCGACCAGAATATCAAAAAAGGCAACACAAAATGATTTTACTTCATGATGATGCCCCATCACATACTGCAAAACTGGTGAAAGAAACGATTGAGGCGTTTAGTTGGGAAATACTTTCGCACGCGGCTTACTCACCAGACTTGGCTCCATCTGATTATTACTTATTTGCATCGATGGGACACGCACTAGCCAAGCAGCACTTCACATCTTACGAAAATGTACGACAATGACTCGATGACTGGATTGCCTCAAAAGAGGAACAGTTTTTTTGGCGTGGCATCCACAAATTGTCAGAGAGATGGGGAAAATGTATTGCTAGCGATGGGCAATACTTTGAATAAAGTATTTTTTACCATTTTTATACAATAAACGTGTATTTTCTGTACAAAAATTCCGGTTTCATATTTACATACCTGGTAACATTTAAGAAATATAGTGATATAGAAAATTAGGGAATACTTGTTAAAGCAAACTCTCCTAAAAATAAATAAAGAACAATTAAACTATTTCGTATTTGTACAAGGATATAAATATCATAGACAGTCAGTTTCGTGTTGGATTTGTGGTATGGAACACATACAGTGGGGGACAAAAGTATTCATACACTTGGAATATAGAAATAAAAGCAACAATATTTTCTATATTATTAATTATATTCAAACATATGTTGCTGTATATCATACATAACACTTATAACAACAAATGAGTAAAAAATAAAGGCAATAACATCATTTAGTAACTTAATATGGATTGAAATTCACACGATGGTCAGAAATCGCTGGGACAAAAGTATTCATACATTTAATTTTTTAAATTAATATTTTGTAGGATAGCCCTTCTGGCGAATTACTTCTTGTAATCTATTAGGCATTGACAACACTAAACTTTTTACGCAGTCTGGTTCTATATTATACCATTCTTTTTTTAATATTTCTTTTAGGTGTTCTTTACTTGTGATATCGTGTTTTCGTATATTTTTTTCAAGTTTCGCCCATACGTGCTCGATGGGATTTAAATCAGGCGATTGTGGTGGAGTTATTAACATGTGGGGAGTATTATATAACAACCACTGACGCACTATATACGCTGTATGTTTCGGGTCGCAGTCTTGCTGAAAGTAAAATGTTCTGCCAATACCTAATTTATCTGCACTTTCTTGTAAATTTTCTTTCAAAATGTTTAAATATAAATGTTTATCCATTATCCTATCTATTATCACTAATTTACCGACCCCAGAAGCAGCAATACATCCCCACAACATCACACTTCCACCTCCGTATTTCGTCGTCGGTTGCATATTTTTGGGATCCAATTCCGTATTAGTTCTCCGCCACACTTTTTTATTATCATCCGACTCAAAAATATTAAATTTTATATTTTTCCAGAAGTCGTCACTAGCGTTTATATATTCTTTTGCAAATTCTAATCTCTTTTTTTTATTTACTTTACTAATAAGGGGTTTCCTCCTCGCAACTCTGCTGTTGTATTTTGCCCGATGCAGCACTCTTCAAACAGTTTTCGGATGTACGTACTTCCTTGTGCATATATTGCTGAAGGTTTGATGCAATTTCCGATGCACTGGTATTTGGATTTTGTTTAATAATTCGAACAATTTTACGCTCTTCCCTAGTACTTAGTTTTCGGGGTCTACCAGTTCTTTCTTTATTCCGTAATGTTCCTTCTTTCTTATATTTATTTACTATACTTTGTACGGTGGATCGACTTCTTTTCAATATTTCTGATATATGTTTATATGATTTACCTTCTTGGTATAACCGAATAACAAGTTTTCTTTCTTCTAACGTTGTTTCGCTACTTTCCCTCCCCATATTGCAAATATCTGATATTAACGTTTACCCGTCAGGACTAGTACTAACCCAGACCAACGTGAAATCTACTAATGTAATATTTACATTAATCGGGATGTCCTGATTTCATCGTAACTATCAACATAAATGATAATGTATGAATACTTTCGTCCCAGCGAATTCTGACCGTCGCACAGTGGTCCCAAATCGTGAAATCGTGGCCAAAACCCCAAAAAATAATTTTTCGGTATGGAGGTTTTACCTGTTGGAATCGGCAGTTTAAGGATGTCTCTTTAGGGTAGGGAAAATGAAATGAGTCATATTTTTATACCTGGATGGCAATTGCGATCCAAACTTCGGCTTCGTTAGTCAGTCGTTTGTCGAGAGCGTAGTCAGTTCGTACCACAGAGTGAAAAGTGCATAAGTTTTTTTAGAAGACATCAATTTCAATTCTGCAAAATGGATGCTGTTCCTGGAAGTAAGTAGAACATTTCTGAGTACTAACATATTAAAAATTGTTATCCATTAATTTTTTAAACCGGTACATTCATTACTGAAAATAAAATGTAAAATTTCATGCATGTATCGCAAACAAGTAGGCAAAAAGTTGCTCATCCTTCAAGATCCCGCTGCTATTTTTTTTCAGGCTTGTATGTGATACTTTCACCTTGCAGAATTTGCAAGAATTAGCTGCAAGTTTATGCAAGTTACGTCGTACCACCCGATTTTATAATGGAGGGTGACCGCGTTACTATGTATGTATGTATGTAAGATTTTATTGGCTTCCCCTTTCTTTCACAATTCTTCCTTAAACTAACTTAACTTCTACCTTTTACCTATCCTCCTTCGTTCGCTTTCCTCCCCTCTCTCTCTTTCCGCTTATCCTACTCTTAACCTAACCTTAACCTACGCGCCTTGTACCAATCGCTTCGCTCGCATCTCTCGCTTCGACTCGCTTCGCCTCGCTTCGTTTCCTACTTCCTAACCTTAAAACTACGCCTCCGTATCTCAACGCTCGCCTCCTCCGCCTTTGACTTCCATTTCCATACTTTCACTCCATTCCTATCTTCCATCTTTCTCTCTCCCTTCCCCTTTCCTCCCTCCCCCCTTCCCCACTCTTCCTCCCCCTCCCCCCCTTCTTCCTTCCTTCCTTTCCTCCTAGTTTTTTGCACCCCCTCTTTCTTCACTCCTTCTTTCTACCTGTCCCTCCATTCTCCTCCCTCCCTCCCTACTCCCCTCCCTTACTTCCCTCTCTACCCCTCCTTTCTCTCTCCCCCTCCAGTCTCTAAGTACTTCCCTCCGCTCGTCCCAAAACCACATCTTCCCATCCACCATAATCTTTCCGTATAACACCCTCACTCTCCTTCCCTTCACCTCCTCCTCCTCTCCTATCCTCCTTAGATGCCACTGCATCCTCCTCTCCCTCCACGTCATATCGTCCTCCACTCTCTCTTTCCTTCCCCTCAACCTCCCTTTGCCCCTCATCACCTCCCTCTTTGCCTCCGTTGATTCCAACTTCACCTCCAGCATCAACTCCTTCCCCTTCTGCCTTCTTCCTCCTACCTCCCTTGCCCCCACAATTCCCCCTTGTACCCCCACAATTGCCAATATCTCTCTAGCCCTTTGCATCGCCGTTCCCTCCCTCCCTACCTCACTACTCTTTATTATTACGTTTTTCCTTCTCTCTTCCCTCTCTTTCCCTTCTAATTTCCTCTCCAGCTCCTGTACCCTTGTTTCCCACTCTTCCCCCTCCCTCTCCCAGCCCGCCTTATCTCCTCGCCCCTCCCATGCCCTTCCTGTCACCATCGCCTCTATCCTCTCCTCTACTCCCTTTAACCTTCCTTCCTTCAACTCCACCTCCCCCATCTTTCTCTCTAAACTCTCCATTCTATCCTCCATCTCCTCTCTTTCCCTTCTCCATCTCTCCTCCCATTCCTCCATCATCTCCCTAGTTCTTTCTATCTCCTCCCTTGTCTCCCTCCCCTGTACCTTCATCTCCTCCCTCATTTCCCTCACTTCTCTGACCAGCCTCCCTAGCTTCCCCTCCTCGCCCACCCTTCCCTCCTCCGGCGACCTCA
Organism: Colletes gigas; assembly: GCF_013123115.1. NCBI lineage: Eukaryota > Metazoa > Arthropoda > Insecta > Hymenoptera > Colletidae > Colletes > Colletes gigas. The sequence continues at coordinate 128,492 of NW_025106720.1, forward strand.
GCACCTTTCTGCTCTTCATGAAGGCTTCCTCCTCCCCTCCCCGTTCCTCCCGCCTTTCCTCCTCGTCTCTCTTCCTCTCCCCTAGCTCCGTCCACTCCAGTATAGAACCTCCATTTTTGCTCCTTTCTCTCCCCCAGCTCTCCGCAATCGTCCTTCTGCCTCTCCTTCTCCCCTCCCCTTCCCCCCTCTCCTCTACCCTCCACGCTCCTACCCCCCTATCCTTTCCCTTTTGCTCCCCCCTTCCACCCTCTTTCCCTCCATCCATTTTTTCCTCACCCTTTTCTATATCCCTTATACCACCGCTCTCTACCTTATCTCCCGCTTCTCCTTTCCTTTCAATCCTTACCGCCCGATGCCGCCACTGCCCCTCTACCTCAGCGCCTTGCCTGCTCTTCTCTCTCTCTTTTCTCTCTTTCCTTGCCCTAACTTCCAAACTACACGTTCCCTATCCACCTTTCCCTACCTCCCTGCCCGCCGCCCTATTCCTCGCCCTTACTCACCCTTCACTACCTTCTCCCCCTCTACCTACACTCCCACTTTCCACTCCCTACTCCACCCATAACCACCTTTTTAACTTCCCTTACACACAGCACTCACTCAACCGTCTCCACCCAACCACACCGGAAATGGAAGTTGTTAAAAAGTAATGGATATATACTTTTAACGTGTGAGTCCGGATAGAGGTGTGGGAGTATTATAGGGGAAGTGAATCGGACACAAATGATTTTCTTTTCGTCGGTCTTAAAGACCGACCTTTTATTATAAAATAGATAACAAAAAAAAACCCAGAAAATCAAATGAACAATTACAAAACGCAGAATTAACGAGACTGAACAATATTAGACGAAAACCGCTTTAGCCTCGTCCCTGCCTAGCTCGGTCGCCGAACTCGCAAGATTGAGGCAGGCCAGGATTCCTATGAACAGAAAAACACGACTATGTGTTAGACACACGTACACGTTATACGTATCTTCGTCGCGCTCGTTTGCTCGCGCTCCTGGCTTCGTAATTCGAACGCACCGGAGCGGAGAATTGTACACTTTCGTAAATTACGAAATATAAGTGGACTGTATTTTGGCTAGGAAAAGAATTAAACTTCTTTTCCTCGCCGATTCAGTGGTCGATTGCCCAGTGGACGGGGATGCAAGAGGAGGTTGTAAGGCTCCTAATGCACTGTTCCCGTGAATATGCACACTGAGTCTGTGCGTCGAGTCGCACTGCAGTGCACTACACGACCGTCAATCTGCGGCTTCTCTTAACACGTTCCAACAGATGACTTATTTGGTCGAGAGTTACACTGCGAAGCCCGACAACACGTTGTTCACTGCACGAATACACTACTCGACGTGATACGTTGCAGTATTTTGAACTACGCGGGGGCCTGACCCACGACTCCGTTACTTCTCCGCACTGGTGCTCCTCTAAACGTTACACCGGCGGGATCTGTAGAAATAAGGAGGCGAAGACCGAAAATCACACGTCCAAAATGGACGTGGACCTGACTACAGTGAGCCCACCAGGAGGTACACCACGTAGGTGCCTCCCTTTTGGTGTCTCCTAAGCCGAAGGGCAATCACACAGAAGTATGGGCGGTATCGCCGACTTCTGTATGATTCAACGTGTATACGTTGGAATCGACCTTTAAATTCCGCACAGGAGGGGTCGAACACCCTATTGGTGTATTCTCGAGCCCTCCAAAATATGCAGTAAATTTAAATTAATTAAACTCGATCGAGATTTGCTCGAACGAGAAGCAGGTGAACTTGCACGAATCGAGATGCGAATCGTGTTTTCCAAGCAAGGTGGGAATGAATTTCCGACCTTTTCGAGCAAGGCTCGCTACACCCTTTTAAACAGCAGTCTTTATGGCTTTCTCGCAAGAGGATTTTCCCTCTTCAATCGCGATTAACTTCTGATCGAAATATGATCGGGAGCCGATGCGTCTCGGTCAGAAGTCGCCGTAAGAATGATACGGATTGACAGCCGAAGACGTCGCCGCGGTACTCTTACTGGTCGTTCCGTGGCGCTGTCTGAATTTCGGCCGTCTCTCCTTGTCACATTATTGGCGCACTACTCTCTCACGGTACTGACGTCACTAACACCGTTAGCACACTCGAATCGAAAGGTAATGAGCCGTTACCGATGCCAGAAAAACTCATAATAAACGCGTTTTTCAATCACCGTTCGCTATACAAATCCAATTAGAGATAATCTCTTGGTTATTGTACGTTAACAGAATTAACGGTAATTGCGGCCGAGGCTAATCGCTCGGCATTGTGCAATCTTTAAACAGAAGTCGACCGCGTTACTAAATCACGCGGTTTTTTCTTGGAAACTGTGGCAGATACAACAAATTTTTTAAAATAAATAATGTATAATTTTGGGTGGACTTATTATTAGATTTAATAAATTTTGAAATTAATGCATAAATAATTTTTCATTATTAAATATTGTATATTTTTCAATGAACCAGTTGATCTACTTCATTATTGACTATAAATCTGCATTAAAGTATTTACATGAAAAATTATTTATTTCGAAAATAGTTAATCAAATTTGAGAATTCCAAACTAAAACATTTTTTCGCATTTGCCATGTAAAAGCACTAAGAATCAAATAATATGAAGGCACTGCTGTAAACTGTAAATTGTGCCTTATACCTGCCTTACTTTATGACAGACATAAAACATTTGTGCGGTATTGCCTTTCGTTTTCTCTTTCTTTCGTTTTCATTTAGATTTTTTACTTATACAGGGTATTCGGCCACCCCTGGGAAAAATTTTAATGGGAGATTCTAGAGGCCAAAATAAGACGAAAATCAAGAATACTAATTTGTTGATTGAGGTTTCGTTAAAAAGTTATAGAAACATTTCCGGCCACACAGTATATTTTCGGTAAAGAATTTTTTTCTCGAAAACACGTCGGATTTCGGAGGTATGTGTATTCACCAAAAATGATTATAATTGAGCCCCGCAACCAAAAATAATTTTTTCAGAATGATTTGAAATTTTTTAATTTAATTTTTTAATAACTTTTTAATGAAGCCTCAGTGAAGAAATTGATACTCTTGATTTTCGTCTTATTTTGGCCTCTAGAATCTCCCATTAAAATTTTTGACCAGGGATGGCCGAACACCCTATATAGCAAATCAATAGATAGCAAGCAAAAAATAGCCTACGATGAATAATCTTAAAGCTTTTGCTTTAATTCTTGAACAGTGTGTTTTAAATATATTGTAATTTATGTATAATTATGTATAATATATTGTAATTTTATTTATTTACAGCATCTTCCGATAGTGAAATATATTTTATCAGAAAAGAAATTTATTTTATGGTAAAAGGCCATTTAGAGCATACTGAGAGAAAGAGCGAAAAGAGTGTAACAAGTGTAACAAGTGTAATAAAATACCGATTTATCAAACCACCGCCGCTTAAAGAAAAAAAATCCTATAGTATGTATTATTGTATGTGCTTTGTAAGCATTAATCTTTGCAATGTATCTGTGAATTCTACTTACCTTCAGCTGTATTTTACATTTTGTCGAATCGAAATTGATGCACTACGAACTAAGTTACAGGTTTTTTAAATGAAGTCTTTCTTCCCTGGGTTTGCGAGCTAGGTATTGCTGAAACGAAAGTCAATTTTCTATCGACATACCAATGCAGGTAGATGTGCTCGGCCCTCTACCCTTTGTAATTAAACGTATAAACTATCAGTAATAAAATTCGATACTCTTTTGGCCAACTTTACGGGAATTGGGACCACTGCGAAAAGGCGTTAAATTTATTAGTTCAACCGGCAATGTTAATAACAGAATCCAGCACAGAAAGCGACATATCTGATAATGAATATGATTCCGATGATTCTGCTTGAAACTTAGCAGTATATATGTAATTGGCGTAAGATGTTTTGGAGTCATTTCATTTAATAAATGCAATTGATTATTTATTTGTAATTTTCCTTTAATTCGTAATCAGCAATCTCGATAGTAACTATGTATCAAATTTCAGGTGATTCCGACATTTCTTTCGCATGTGTGTGAGCCATATCGGAGCCGCCATTTTGTTTTTTTTAATTATGACTTTTGATTCGTAATCAGCGACCTCGATAACCCCTACCTACAAATTTTTAGCTAAATTGAAGAACTCCTTCAGATTTTGGCCAACTTTTCGGCATTTGGGACCACGTGCGTCGTGTGAATTTCAATCCATATTAAGTTACTAAATGATGTTATTGCCTTTATTTTTTACTCATTTGTTGTTATAAGTGTTATGTATGATATACAGCAACATATGTTTGAATATAATTAATAATATAGAAAATATTGTTGCTTTTATTTCTATATTCCAAGTGTACGAATACTTTTGTCCCCCACTGTATTTTGTGCACCCCAGCAGTCAACGACCGCTAGTTCATCGTTTGCTCGTGGACGCATATGTAGATATTCGCGAATAACATAACTGCGGTGTATGCTTATTTAATTGCATAGTGATTAGTGCCTGAAAGGATTATTTGTGGTCACTCGCGGACTGTTAAAAAGCTGATGCTTCTAACGACGAAGTCCAGATAGGAGAATCTGGAGTTTACTGGGAAATTGATTACAATTTAGTGGTTTTCTTTTCATCGTCCTTACGGTCGACCGTTTATTATGAAATATGTAATTTAAACAAAAAACCAAGAAAACCAAATTAATATTATATAAATATAAATGAAAAATAGGAAATGAACAAAATTAAGAATTATAATTTCGTTGCCTGGTTTCTAGGCGGTTGTTGATCTCAACTCGCCGTGTTCAGGTAGGCCTGGATTCCTATAATCAGAAAAACATGGCTATCTGTTAGACACACGCAAACACGTTGTACGTACCTGTGCCGCACTTGTTTCCTCACGCTTCTGGCTTCCTTATTCGAACGTACAGGAGCGGGGATTTCGTTTGTTCGTTATATACGAACGCGCTAGTGGACTGTATTTTTTATTTTGGCGTAGATAAAGAATTAATTTCTTATCTACGCATATTGCAGTCGATTGCGTAGTGGACGGGGCGGCAAGTGGAGGTTGTAAGGCTTCAAATGCACGTTTCCCGTGAGTCTGTCCACTGATTGTGAGTTTATGCGTCGAAACGCAGTGCAGTGCAACAGCCCGACCGTCGATCTGCGGCTTCTCTTAAACGTTCCAACAGATGTCTTATTAGTCGGGGGTTGAACTACGTGGGAGCCTGACCCGTGACTCCGTTACTCCTCCGCATTAGATGCTCTTCTAAACGTTACACCGGCAGGATCTGTAGGAGTAAGGTACCGAAGACCGAGAAGTTAAGCGTCCTTAGTGGACGCCGACCCGACTACAGTGGACCCACCTGGAGGTACGCCACGTAAGTGCCTCCCTTAGGTGTATTTGGCCAACTTTCTTGTGTCTCAATCGTTCAAACTATCGAGACAACCACTCAATTCTTCACTAAGGGATCGAACAACCTACTGGTGTATTTTCTCGATCTCCTGCCGCCGTACTGATTACGTGGAATCTCAATTGGGAAATCCCATACGAGATTCCTGGGTGCATTTGACCGAATCTCAAAATGATCCGTTCGTCAAGGAAAAGGCGGATAATTTCCACACGTTTCTCGAGTTTAATGAATTCTCAGCTGTGCAAGGTCTATCAGTGGACCCGCACCAGACTGAACATCTACTTTTTACACCCGTCAAATAAAGGCAGAACAGTTCTCAAATTAGATAATCGGAACTTTCCTTATTAAATCTTTCTGGTCGAGCAGAATCGGGTGCCAATACGCTGTAGTGAGAAGTCTACGTAGAACTGCGCGGATTGACAGCTGAAGACGCGGCCGTGTACTCTAATTAGTTGTTACGCGGCGCTGTCTCAGATTTCGGTAGTCTTTCTCCGTCTAATTATTTGTGCGCTACTCTCTCACGGTACTGTACTAGTATCATCACTTTATCAACACCGTTGGAATATTTAAATCGAAGGTAATGAGCCTTTACTGATGCCACAAAAACAAGTAATAACCGCCTTTTTTGTATCACTGCTCGCTGTACGAACTCTCCTAGAGAGAATCTCAGGATTGTCACGTATGCAAACAGGATTAACGGTAATTGCGGACGGGGACAATCGCTCGGCATTATGCAATCTTTAAACACGGACACTATGGACAATTGAATCTCATTAAAAGTGAGGTATTCACGTTCCCATAAGTGGACACAAAAATCTAAGGTTGTCGATAACGTCGGTGAGTAGAATTTTTCATGCTGCATGAGAACCACTAGCACTGGCCTGCCGCAACCTTCCGCGCGCGCACAGCTGTTCACAGATTGCCGTTTTACAGGCAGAACTTTAAACGTTAATAACTTTTTAACGCAGCCTCAATCAACAAATTAGTATTCTTGATTTCCGTCTTATTTTGGCCTATAAAATCTCCCATTAAAATTTTCCCACGGGTGGCCAAACACCCTGTATAGTCGCGAGATGTATAACGTTCAATCCATAACTTTATTATTTTTTTCCATATTCTGTCTATTCTTTCTGCAAGCCGGGGGTTCACTTGGAAGTTATCTATTGAGGATATTGAAGTACAAATGTAGAACAGAAGTAAAGAATTTAAATATTTTGTATTGGTTGTTACGAGCGCGAGCGCGAGATCCTGGATTCGGTCGAGGGGCAGTACTCGACCGGTGGTTTTGGGTATGCTTAGGAAAAGAAAGGAGGTCCGGACGAACCAGGGGCTCTATACCCTGGGAGCCGCTAGTAGGAGTGGACGAACCAGGGGCTTTATACCCTGGGAGCCACGTAGGTTTTTAGGATGTTTTTAGGATCTTGCTCTCTGTCGTGATGGTACACCTCGAGCGGTAAAGGTGTACCGGGTTCGTGAGATACCCCTAGCCTTACGGTTAATATGGTTCAGGGTTGAATTGAGTGAATAACACACGTAAGGAATGCTACTTGAATATATATTTTTGACGATGCTCAAGTACAGCTATGGATTTACAAGAAGTTGTACAATTGCTAAATTGCCTCGAAGGCGAAAGATTTCTTATCGGCTTTTACGCGGCGCGTTCGCGGGAGCTACTACTCGATTAATGGACACTCACTGATAAACCGCTAAGGTAGATAGTAATAGATAGTTGCTTGAAGGGGATTATAGCCCGATCTTGCCCTGAGTGTCTTATATAGTTGAGAAATGCTCAGTACTATTGCGGGGCATTACCATAAAAGGTAATGAAAATTGGGCCGGGTGCTCGCATACGGCATGAGTCAACCCCGTTCAAAGGGTTGCACGCTAGATGCTCGAGCCAACGGCCAAGTCACCAAACGTTTCAGCCCCATGCATGAATGATATGTAACATGGTGTTTAGAATTCCAATTTCTTATTAACTACAATTTATTAAAATAATCTTACGGAAAAATGTTTTTTAAAGACAGCAATGTGCCAGAAGAGTATATCATATACCGAATTATCAAATCTCTTTGGATTGAACTGTTTATTAAGCACTGCAATAGTTTAACAATATATAACGTTAATTATTTTCGAGTTATTCTCAAATGATGTGGAGATAAGAAAATGCTCCGACGCAAAAATTGCTTCAAAATTATTTTTATACATATTCAAGGTTCAATTATATTTTGAATACCTCAGAACATTTATAAGTAAATATAGATCATTGTTATATAGCTAGCAGTTGAAAAAAAATTAATGAATACAAAAAGAATTAAGTCCAAAAGAGAGACTCGAACTTACGGTTAAAAAACTTCCAGCGGTCCACAGTCCGACACTTTACTGCTGCGACAATGGCACCGTTGGAAATATTGTCGACTCTTTAGGATATATTGCGCTCAACGGTTGGCTTTATTTTATTTTTTTCAATTCTTATATAATTCTGCTTAGTGTAGAAATATTGAACAGTCCACGAAACACTCATATGCTAAAGGATACATAAAAATTCGACTTTAAGTTACTCTAACATGCAGAAAATGAGGAAAAAATCGGTTTTCATTTTTTCTCACTACAACGCACCAAAATGTTCAATCTGAAAAAATTTAAGAATAATAGTAATAACAATACCTGTTTAGTGTAAAAATATAAAAGTAGTTCTGTAACTGCTTCAATGCATAATCGGCACTTTTCAGCATTTTTTGCAGTTTTTTATTTTTTACTACCTGGTTCTTTAATCTAAAAATTTGAAAAATTTCCAAAATGTGTGTCCCGATACCTGAAATGTCTCTGTACTGTTCTACATTTTTTTATTCAATAAAACAAAAGAAATTGCGCAAAAACGTGATTTTTGTTTATTACTCCATTAATATCCCCACCGTCGAGATTCCGGGTTAAAAATTGGCACAAAGGGTTTTCTTTCGATAAGCTATCAAATGACTCATCGCAAGTTCAATTTGGTTTGGGGGCACATTTAACACTCTTATTCGGTTACACCCTTTGCAAATATACAGGGTGTTCGGTCATCCCTGAGAAAAATTTTAATGGAAGATTCTAAAGGCCAAAATAAGACAGATATCAAGAATACTAATTTGTTGATTGAAGCTTCGTTAGAAAGTTATTAACGTTTAAAGTTCCGCCTGTAAAACGACAATCTACAAGCAGCTGCATACATGCGATAGTGGTTCTGACTCAGTGTGTGAAACTCTATTTACTGACGTGTCAACAACCTTACAGTTTTATGAGTGAGAATCACTAGGTCCTGCTTCGAACTATCGCACGCACGCAGCTACAGGCGGAACTTTAAACGTTAATAACTTTTTAACAAAGCCTCAATCAACAAATTGGTATTCTCGATTTTCGTCTTATTTTGGCGTTTGGAATCTTCCATTAAAATTTTTCCCAGGGGTAGTCAAACAGCCTATATACTTATTATTTCATTTAGTGTTATTCATACATGACTTGGCAAGTATATAACAGTAAGTCCGTTACTTATTAAACATACACCATACATCATTGTTTAAAGAAAAGTCAATACATTTATTATAAAGTTCTATAGTATCTAGCTATTAATATATTTAATAAAAACAAACATTGAAAATTTTATATGTGCATCTATTTTCAGTTTGATGTGATATTTTGGTAGCCGTTGTTTGACAACATGATAGAAAAATATGTACAGAAAATGTGACTATGTTACTTCTTTTATCACAACGCGTTAGGTTAAACAATGATTTATGATACTATCAAAATGAATATAAACATACAGATAATAATGAAAATGAAAACTTCATTTTATTACTTACTTCATGACAATTTAGCAAAAAGTCTTCCATAATAATGAAATATAGTTTATATGTTATAATGCTAAATGAAAATCTCAATTTCTTTGCTTTCATAACATAGGACATTTTCATAATAACCGGCTCATATGTAATAACTTGTTCACATCACAAGTTTTTTGTTTGCAGCACATCCAAATGTATCTGTTCAAAATTCTGGAGCCCCAGTGCGCGGAATTGGTGGAATGAAGATTCGTTCCAAGAATTACGCTTCTCCAGATTGTGGAGCTAAAATCGTAGCAGCCAATCCGGAAGCTCGAAGTGCCAGAAGTGTTTTAGCATACACCAGGGATGAATATATGTTGAATACCTGCACATCGCGCATATGGTTTGTGGTAGAACTTTGCGAGGCTATTCAAGCAAAAAAAATCGAATTGGCCAATTTTGAACTTTTTAGTTCATTACCAAAAGATTTTTCGGTATACATTAGTGATCGTTTTCCTACGCGAGACTGGAGTCTGGTTGGTCAGTTCACTGCGAAAGACGTAAAGGATATTCAAAGTTTTGTTTTACAACCACATCTTTTTGGAAAATTTATAAAAGTAGAGCTTCATACATATTATGGGTCTGAACATTTTTGCCCCATTTCATTATTTCGTGCTTATGGCACCAGTGAATTCGAGGTTTTAGAAACGGAGACAGAAAATCAAATTTCAAGAGATACGGATACAGATGCACACAATGAAGAAGATAGTGACGGAGAGGAAATTTTAGACATTGAAATTGGTGAGCCACCAAGAAATTTATTTGGTAGTGCTAGAGATGCTGTATTAAGTATTGTAAAAAAAGCAGCTCAAGTATTAGGAAAATCCAATGAATTAGCTGGTGAAAATGTCACAAGAATCAAACAAAGTGTAAATAGCAGTAATTTTTTTGAGAACTCTTTTCTTGATTGCACTACGCCAAGATATACAATTCTTTGCAATGGTTGCTCGAATCAGAAACTTGCGAAGGTATTCTATTTAATTAGTTGCAGATTGCAACAATTGAATCAGTTATTAAAAATTGATCTTGTGAACAAAACTTTACGACATAATGGATTCTGTAAGAGTTACGACGTGGAAATTGAAACTCTTATCAAAAGAAATCCTGGAGAAGAAACTAGCAAAATAGAAGATACAGTAGAAAAACACAACCAACCTGATGAAAGGTTTAATTCAACAAAGAATTTACAGTTATTATTCTTTACATCTATATATAAGAGTGAATATATTACGGCACTCTGTAATATGTTAGCAATAAAAGAAGGTAAAATGGTACTGAATGCAAGCTATGAAATACTACTTAACTATACTAAAGATGCCAGTAAGGAAGATGTTTTACGTAAAGATAATGAAGAATATAATACTGAAACAATTAAGCCATTTGAACATGTACCACCTATGTACATTTCGAGTTCAAGTGCTGATAGTAAATTAGTATCTTCTCGAGAATCTCAAAAAAGTAATCAGGAAATACTTAATCAAGAAGTTGATAAATCTATTAGTATACCTATTGAGACCTCCACGAGTTCTGAAAATTTAGCCTCGCAAATAAAACCTGACAAACTACTTGGAAAAGAAGAACTAAAAAATATTTCCACAATTTCTATTTTAGAATCTAGTAAAGATAGTATCGAGGAATCAATTCAGACTGAAACGTTAACAACTATTCTCGAGTCTTTAAATAGCGGACAACATGCAAATGTAAAAGACTCTGAAGAGTCATTGATTACTTCTAGTACTTCAATTGAAAATCAAGCTCAAACAATTCCTTCCGTTTTAACAACTACTATTGATAATGAGTTGTTACACGAAGATGTTGTACTTGATGTAGAGCCTTTGGAATTTGTCGCTATACCAAGCAAAGTAGAGAAAATGGAACACTTCGACTATGAAGGAAAACAAGGACAACCAGAAATTGTGGATCAAGGAATTAAATTAGCATCTCAGGATCCGTTGATGTTTGATACGTTGCTATCTGATTTAAAGGATTTAGAAGGGGATGCTGCACAGATTCAAAATGGGCCTGCTTCAAGTGCCTCGGTAACACAGTCAACAAACAATATCATGCCACAAAAAGAATCTGTTTTTCTTAGATTATCTAATAGAATCAAGGTAAGTTTATCAATATAATCAGTTTATGATTTTTCAATGTGTTGTGATATGTACTTGTACCGTGAATGACCGAAATTGGAGAATGACGTCTTTCTCTGGTGAATGTCAACACGTACCACATACATCGGTGAAAGACCGAGTAGGTACATATTTGGTTATATACTTATACATTCGGGCCACCACCGGTGTATGCCGACAAGCACAGATATGCTCTGGTGGAGGTTGAAACAGAAAGCCGATGTCGACAGAAAGGCGACAGTCTGGCGCTAAATCCTTTGTTCTGCTGCGATTGAGGTCACGTGGTATCTATTTATTATACTGTGGAACACTGCGTTTGTCAGTCTTATGCAAGGTTTGCTGGTGTGTGCGACATTTTCTTAAATTTCATTTTTTTATCTGATACCCTAATTTATGTTGAATAGATATTGTAGTGAACCGTGATCTTTTTTTCGAAAAGTTACGTGCATTAATTGCGAATAAACGACAAAACAATTGTTTTTATTTCCCTCAAGAAAAGATCTCCAAAATACTTTTTGAAGTGATTTCTGCTAAAACTAAGTGTAGCACACCTTTGGATTACAGACGATTAAAACGTTTTGACGTTTTAAAAATTAATGATCAAGAGAAATTAATTATATCATTAAAACCAAGAGAAACGAATATACAGTATTATGTTATCAACGATGAATTATTCAGTATACTATTTGAAACTCACAGCAGAATAGGCAATGGAGAAAGAACACGTATGCTTAAAGAATTGCAAATTAAATACAAAAATATTACATATGAACTAGGGACTGGAAAGTAATGTCGTTTCTGCGAAAGTCATGCCAAAGACATTGCAAGGTTAGAGTGACCTGTTTACTCGTAAATAATTAAATCTTAACACTAGAAAGACTGAAACTTAGTATACAGGGTGTCCCGTAAATAGTGTAAGAACCGGAAATGGGGGGTAGCTGAGACGATTCTGAACAACAATTTCCTTTGCAAAAATGTCGGATGGAGCTTCGTTTTTGAATTATTAACGAAAAACACTGACCAATCACGGCGCTCGCCTTCCGCGCGCTCAGGGCCGTCCGACCTCGGAGAGCCACCGCGCCGGGTAGGTAGCAAGATGCGCGTTGAAGATACATCGAGGAACGAATACAAATAATTAAAAATACTACCACTACAACTGTTACCTAATTCGTTAATTACTACGTAATTAGTACGTAAATTACTAAATGGAATTTATTAATTATTTGTATTTGCTGTTTCCGAGAAAGAAGGAACAAAATCTCGGTATTTTTAGGAAATTGACCCTTCGCAACCGAGTGACGCTTCTCGGCAGAGTGTTTTAAAATTAAAATAAAAATTATTATCAGAAAATTAAAATAAATACGGTAAGAACCATTTGTAACCGTTTGTTATTAAAAACTGTACTGAAAAAGCAGACTGGATTTCTGCGTACCGAAACATTCCTCGAATGCAAAGGGTTAATAGAGAAATAATTGAAATTCGACTTACCCATTTATCTGCAAATTGACCTACTGCGCTGACAATAGAGCCCGGCCAATGCACCGCTGTCGGTCACAGCAAGGTCAAAAACCCCAACGAAAATCAGCTGATGGGACGGCCCGATCGCTGTACCTGCTTCTCACCCCGAAAAAACTTCACGCACGGTCACTAACACTTTTCACTTTCACATACCGATGTGTTCCGTTGCATCCTACTTCGATTGTTGCTCCTTCCTGGGTTGATAACGGTGCCTGGATGTTGCTCCCTCCTGAATTGTTACTCCTTCCTGAATGGTAGTTGCTCCCTGAATTGTTGCTCCTTCCTGGATTGTTGCTTCTTCGAACCTTGCTCCCTTCAGGATTGTTGTTCCTTTTCGCTGGGATAATGGGCGCGATACGTGCGGGCGGCTTTCTTCGCGTTCCCCTTGGTGTCCGCGAAAACGAAGAACGAACGATAATCCTCTGCGTTTACGCGTTCCATCGCGTGCGTCCGCTTCTGTTCAGAAACGCGTAGGTTCTGTGAAAAATTTTGACTGACAAATTGCATTTCCCTCCCCGAAAAAGTTCCAGGTAAGGCAACCCATTGTCGCGCGATTCGGAGTTACCTGCGATCGACGAACGTGCAGACCATGTTTGCCGCAAATGTTTGCTGCTAAACTGTACGGTCGGCTCTTCTAATAGAATTTTTAAAATTCACCGTGAATATTTTTCATGGATAACATATTTAATTGTACAACAAAATATTTAACACAAATATTAAAAAATATCTTCTTGGAATTTTCATTTGAAAAATAGAATTAGAAAAAAATTATTTATTCTTTTTAAATATTTTTGTTTTTGTTGCTCCAATATTTTTATTATCGCATATTATCTATTATGTATTGACTCCTTCTTTGTGGATTATTTTTATAAACAAAACCTTTTTATTTTATTTAATTTTTCATGGTATATTCTTCTTTCTTTTTTATAACAAATTTTCCATGATAATAATTCTTGTTTTAATTTTAAAACACTCTGGCGAGAAGCGTCACTCGGTTGCGAAGGGTTAATTTCCTAAAAATTCCGAGATTTTATTCCTTCTTTCTCGGAAACAGCAAATACAAATAATTAATAAATTCCATTTAGTAATTTACGTACTAATTACGTAGTAATTAACGAATTAAGTAACAGTTGTAGTGGTAGTATTTTTAATTATTTGTATTCGTTCCTCGATGTATCTTCAACGCGCATCTTGCTACCTACCCGGCGCGGTGGCTCTCCGAGGTCGGACGGCCCTGAGCGCGCGGAAGGCGAGCGCCGTGATTGGTCAGTGTTTTTCGTTAATAATTCAAAAACGAAGCTCCATCCGACATTTTTGCAAAGGAAATTGTTGTTCAGAATCGTCTCAGCTACCCCCCATTTCCGGTTCTTACACTATTTACGGGACACCCTGTATACCTATATTGCCCCAAAGCAGTCAAAATGACTGCATTGTGAAAGAATAACTAATGTGTAAAGAAATTTGTTTAAAATTAATTTTTAATATTTCTTATATTATTTACAGTCATACAACAAGTTATTAGTAAGTATTAACAATAAAAAACATGTACTTCACTTGGAAAAAAAATAATTTATGCATTATTTCTACATTTTAAGCAAATGAAAGTGGAAATCTTTTTTATGTGTACATCTTCCGCAAACATACTTTTTACATTTTTCACATATATTATTGGTTTTGTTATTGTGGCAAAGTCGTACTTGACAAATTTTTCGTTTGTTAGAATATGTTGTATTTGATGTTTGTGGGTCTTCATTTTCTGATGACTTTTTCTGTCTTGCAGCTCTGTAATCGGTGGAAAGCTGTTCTGCTAATTGAAACAAGAACTGTTTTCTTTGTATTTGTATTCTTGTCGCTTCTTTGTAAAGGATCCAAGCATTTATAGCAGCCAAATCTAAAATATTGAAAAATATTTGGAGGGGCCATCTACGAGAACTAGATTTTACTGTATATTTTCTGGCCATTTGATCCGTCATATCAACTCCAAATTTTGTTTTGTTATAAAATTGAATAGAGTCCGGTAACATTTTTTTATTACTTCTATCAATTTTCACAAATTTATGCCTGGAACATAGAACAGCTACTCTTTTATTCGGTTTGCTTTTATATATTGTAAGGACAGAATTTTCCAATTTATATAAGAGAGTGGAAAAACGAGGCATGTTATCCTTCATTTGTTTGGCTTCTTTGGGTAGTTCTCTTTTATTTCCTCTAATAGTTCCAACTAGTGTTGTTTTTTTGGCCAATAATTTCGTCGCGAGTGACATGCTAGTGAAAAAGTTATCGGTCGTGATATTCCTTCCACAGTTTGTGTATGGCTCGACCAGTTTCAGAACAACGTGTTCACTGAGAAGCATTGACGATGGTCGTTGTTCGTCTTTCCCCAAGTAAGGAAAACCATTCAAAACGTACTTGCTACTAACATCTGATGCAAGCCAGAATTTGATGCCTTTGTTGGGTTTATTAGGCATATACTGTATAAACTTGCACCTGGCTTTTGTTGGAAATAATTGCTCGTCAACTGTTATATTTTGCCCTGGTTGATAGCAAGCTTGACTATTTTCAATAAACTTGTCCCATATTTCCGAAACCAAGGCAAATTTATTTGTTTGGAGGCGTCTACTTCTTTCGGTTCTTTTGTCAAAACGAATAAATCGTAGGATTTGCTTGAACTTATCTCTGGGCATAGTTACATAGTAATATTAGTTACATAGTTATCCTACAATCAGTGATCCTCCTTCCCCCTGAACTACGTTATCGCGCATTCAAGGGGAATGAGGTGCGTGGGCAGGCCTGGCATAAAGATTCGAATAACAAGTCACGTACAAGTGACGGTAATCAAAAAATATATAAACTGTTATGCGAATTCGGAGCCGAATCTGGTCATATAAGAAATTTACTCAATTCAATAATAAAAGTCATTTGATTATTTAAAATTTCCCAAGTAGTCAAAATGACTGCTTTTGGGCAATACAGGTATAACACATATATATACCGGAAATGAAAGAGGGGGGGAGGCAACTACAATGATTAATAAACGCATTTATATGTTGTATAAAAAGTCACAAAATTCTAAGAAGCTGTGTCATTATATATACAATTGTTTTTCTAATTGAAATTGAAAAGCAGTCAAAATGACTTCCTTAGGCAATCTAGTGTTAAAGAAGAGGTACATATTCGGCATTGTATGCTTTTTGAATTTCACAAGGGTAGTAACGCAACAGTTGCTACCAAACACATTTGCAATGTTTATCCAAGTGCATTAGACGTTAGTAAATGCCAAAAGTGGTTTTCTAAGTTCAAATCCGGTAATTTTGACCTTTTTGACTCCTATTGATCAGGAAGACCAACAACTTTAGACAATGACAAAGAACTGTCAAAGACCATCTAAGAACATTTGCAGAGGATTGGTAAAGTAAGCAGAGCAGGTGTTTGGGCCCCGCATAATCTGTCCGAAGAAAACAAAGATAACCGGTCCACCACATGCAACTTATTGTTTCAGCGGCACAATACAGAAGCGTTTTTTGGTTGTTTGATCATTCAAGATGTAAAATAAGTTCTCTATGATAATCCAAAACGCAAAAGGCAGTGGCTCTCTTTGAATGAATCGTCAAAAAGTACAGCTAAGCTAGGTTTTAGTTTGCTTAGCTAGGTTAGGTTTAGTTCTAGCTAGCTTAGCTTGGTGGAGTATTTGAGGGATCGTTCATTTTGAAATGCTGAAACCTGGACAAACTGTGAATGCAGAC
This sequence comes from Colletes gigas, assembly GCF_013123115.1. Lineage (NCBI taxonomy): Eukaryota > Metazoa > Arthropoda > Insecta > Hymenoptera > Colletidae > Colletes > Colletes gigas. The sequence goes on from NW_025106720.1 coordinate 145,148, forward strand.
ATTCACTGTGAACAATTGGATCGAGTAAATTAATCTTGAATTGAAAAGTGCCCAGTGATTGCCAACAGAAAAGGCGTTATTTTGCAACATGATAATGCAAGATCCTACTGCGCAAGACGAACCCAGGAAAAAATTAATGAATGGGGATGGGAGGTATTACCTTACCCACCATACTCGCACGATATTGTACCATCGGATTACCATCTATTCAGGTCGCTACAACATTTTCTAAATGGCAAAAATTTGAAAATTTGGATAATGCCCAAAATGTCATCTCCAGATATTTTGCTCAAAAACCAATTGATTTTTATTGATCCGGCATTGAAAATTTGCACACTAGATGGCAAAAGGTTGTTGATAACGAGGGTGATTACATCATTGATTAAAAATAAAAAGATGTCCAAAATTTATCTGTTTAAATTTAATGTAAAAAAACGATATTACTTTCCGGTCGAGGGACCAGGATCTCGCGCTCGCGCTCGTAACACACTATGCTTCATTTGACATTGTTTATATTAGAGTAATATAAACAATGTCAAATGAAGCATAGTGTGTTACGAGCGCGAGCGCGAGATCTTGGATTCGGTCGAGGCAGTACTCGACCGGTGGTTTTGGGTATGGTTAGGAAAAGAAAGGAGGTCCGGACGAACCAGGGGTTCTATACCCTGGGAGCCGTAGGTTGAGGTTACGTGGACGAACCAGGGGCTCTATACCCTGGGAGCCACGGGGTTAGATTTATAGGGAAAATGTAAGGTTTCACGGACGAACCAGGGGCTCTATACCCTGGGAGCCGCTAGTAAGAGTGGACGAACCAGGGGCTTTATACCCTGGGAGCCACGTAGGTTTTTAGGATGTTTTTAGGATCTTACTCTCTGTCGTGATGGTACACCTCGAGTGGTAAAGGTGTACCGGGTTCGTGAGATACCCCTAGCCTTACGGTTAATGTGGTTCAGGGTTGAATTGAGTGAATAACACACGTGAGGAATACTACTTGAATATATATTCTTAACGATGCTCAAGTACAGCGATGGATTTACAAAACTGGTACAATTGCTAAATTGCCTTGAAGGCGAAAGATCTGTATCGGCTTTTACGCAGCGCGTTCGCGGGAGCTACTTCTCGATTAATAGACACTCACTGATAAAACCGCTAAGGTAGATAGTTGCTTGAAGGGGATTATAGCCCGATCTTGCCCTGAGTGTCAAAATAATGTCGTGGCGAGAGTTTTAGGCAAAACTGAGCTCCCCGAGTAAGAAACCGCGGCCCTTATATAGTTGAAAATGCTCAGTACTAAGGCAGGGCATTACCATAAAAGGTAATGAAAATTGGGCCGGGTGCTCGCATACGGCATGAATCAACCCTGTTCAAAGGGTTGCACGCTAGATGCTCGAGCCAACGCCCAAGTCACCAAACGTTTCAGCCCCATACATGAATGATATGTAACAAGTGCATGTAAAAAAGATATTGTTATGAAACCAGTTGTCAGTTTGGAGTTAAACTCAAGATGTCAAGTCGATCTGATAGACTTGCAGTCACATAGGGATGGCGAATTTAAGTTCATAATGGTGTATCAAGATCATTTAATGAACTTCGTCCAGCTACAACCTAAGACAGCTGAAAAAGTAGTGTATTACTTTCCTCAAATATTTTTAACATTTGGTGCCCCAGCTATATTGTAATCAGATAATGGTAGGGAATTCAGTAATCAAGTCATATCCGAATTATGCGCTATGTGGAAAGATGTTGAGATAGTTCTTGGAAAGCCTCGTCATATTCAAATACAAGGCTTAGTTGAAAGGGCCAATCAGGATATACAGAATATGTTAACTGCATAGATGAACGATAACGATATAAATAAATGGTCAGATGGTTTGCTCTTTGTTCAATTTGCCAAGAACAGTGAATACTACGAAGGAATACGCCAAAGTCCTTATGAAGCCATGTTTGGCGTTAAACCAAAAAGAGGCATAGCATCGTCATCTTTGTCTGTGCGAACAAATCGCAAATATTGAAACTGAAGAACAGTTCAAAGAAATTGTTAATACTTTTGAAGAAATTTTGAGCAGTGGCCATACCGAAAACCATATTCCAAAGGAAAATATTGAAGAGGAGCTGCAACCTGCCACATCTTCATATCAAGCCCTGACTGAATAACATGAGTTTATTTCTATAAAAAGAGTGGCCGCAAAAGAGGATCATCTATTGCAAGCAACAAAAATGTTACGAACCTCAAAAAGAAAATTTCCTCCTGCTTGAATACAAGTCCCTGATGTCGACCGTGGTCGTACAGATGGCCGAATGTGTTGGCGATTGTTGTTGGAATAGAAGACTTCGACTTTTATAAATTAGCACACAAAAAAGGTACCCTCAAGCAGCTTTATATCCATAATTAGTTCGTAATTTGTAAAGAAAAATTACTTTCCATAAATGAGATTTCTTCTCAAGAAATGTCGCTGAGAGAAGCAGCTGTGTAGCTAATTTGAGAAGAGGAGAGCAAGGCTACACCCGCTGCCATTGCAAAAAGAAGTGTTCTACGACTAAATACAGTTGTAAAAGCAAGGAACTCTTATGCAATTTAAAGTGTCATAACAATTTAAGCTGTTACAATAAATAATTATTGTATAACGATTGTATAACGTTAATCACATAATTAAGTAAGTTTATTATTGATATTATTTTCTTTTCTCATTTGGAATATACCGTTCGTTTTAAGTTCAACAGTTTATTTACATGAACTGTTACTTTAGCTATCTCCTATTTTTACATATGTCATAATATGTTTTAATAATAAAGTATTATTTAAAAACGTAACAAAAATATTTTTATTCAACATTCACCATTAGTGCATGGTGAATGTCATGGTGACATTTGTCGGTGTAAGTGGGAAATAAGCCAAGCGACTATGTCAATCTTGATATTCACCAGATAAAGTCGACATTTTCTAATTTCGGTTTTTCACGGTAACATACATACAGGGTGTCTTGTTTAAGTGAGTACAGCACGATATCTCGGAATAAGTTGTAGTTATTAAAAAAATGTTCGTATAAAAGATGTTTGGTAGGATAGGCTACATCATGTAGTACTAATTGTTTTCTCGTGGGTGAAGTGGTGAAGGAGATCTGAAGGTCAATCTAATTTTCTCAAATGGAATGCTATATTTTATTTCAGAAAGTAACATCAGGTACTGAGACAAATCCAAACAGGTGTTATAGGACAATATTTTGAGTTTGATAAAGGAAAATCGTTATGTTATGTTTATGTTCTGCATCGGTTCTGCATTCTCTGACAGAGATTGAGGATTATTGTTAAACTGATTTGTCGATCATTAAAGAATTAATGAAAGAAACGCCTGGGAAATAATTTCATACAGACGAATTTGACGTTACACAGCAGCAGCTGCTGGCTGTTGGCCGCCGACTGATGCAGAACGCAAACATGAGATAACGATTTTTCTTTATTGAACTCAGAATAATGACGTATAGCACCTCTTTGGATTTAATCAGTGCCTGCTGTCACTTTCTGAAGAAAAAAATATACCTTCAGATCTCCTCTACCACTCCACCCACAAAAAAAGCAATTAGTACTATATAATGTAGCCCATCCAGCCAAACATCTTTTGTACGCACATTTTTTTAATAACTACTATTCCTTCCGAGATATCCTGCTTTATTCACTTAAACAAGACACCTTGTATAGTTCAACAAGTTACACAAAATATCTGAACTGGATTCGATGCAGATCCAGTTGATTGGAAGAATCGGGAATCAATCAATCTCAAGAAGTACAGAAACAGAAAAATGGGAATTCTTTCGGTTAAAAAATCAGTTTTCTACTGACAGATTTTTCTGAGAATCGATTCTTTATCATGAGAATCGAAAATCGAGTTTCTCTTCTTTTTCTGTATTAAAGATTTCACATTTTAACTACTTATGAATTGTCGAAATGAAGTTCTTTTATTTGTGTTTCTGTTAAATCACTAACTCTTGTAGGGTTGTTAATTTAAAATCTTGGTGCTATGCCAAACAATGTAAAAAAATAACGAGGAAAAATCCAAACCATGTAACCATGAAGTTATTAGGTATAAGGAGCACCGGTGCTGGTAGTCACATTCACAGCCTACTGTAGCACGAGTACTGACAAGGGAAGCTTCTAATAATAGAAATTGCTTTTGAAACGGTACTAGGTACAAATTGTAGTATATAACTAGTATCAAAAACCTTACAGTGTTTCTTTAAAATGGGCCTTCGTCTTCAAGATATTTTGATTTAAAGATTTGTACGCACCTAGTAAATGAATTATTTAACGCACTACATCAAAACGAGTTGTGGGTAATTTGGTAGTACGGTAGACTGCGTATCTGGAAGCAGTACGTTCGAATCCCCGCTGTAGCTACTTTTTTTTTGGTAATTATTTACTTTAGCAATTCCTCACCAATTTCGATGACCTTGAAATATGTTGTCAAGGACGTTGTTATGAAGATTTTTCTCTGTAAGTATCACCGCCGCTCGGTCTTAGTTTCCGAGATTTTTCTTCAAAAAGATCGCTGCTACTACAATGAATTCTGTCTATACGTACGTGATTGTGGCAGTGAGTGTGTAAGCGTTGAACCACCGATTATTTATTGTTTTTATAGATACATCGAGGCAATGGATGCATATAACGGATGTGCATAAAAACTCGATATGAGTAGCCAGCCGCCTGACGGCGGCCGGCATCAACAAATTTTATCGAAACCTTACTTAAACCTAACTATTCTATTTAGTAATTAATATAATGGATTAGGTTTAGGTTAGATTTTATTAGACCGGTCGCCGCAAGGCGGCCGGCCGCGTAAACATCTTCTATTTCAATTTTCTTTATTAATATTATTCGATATTAGCTTGATACAGCATACATTATTTGTCGTTGGTCGTCATGATTTTAATACAAGAATACCTGCATTTTTTGATATAATGGCAGACATTTTCCAATTTCTGTTAATAATAACGACAATAATGATGATAATAATAAAGAATAAAGTTTAATATTTTATCTCCAACTCAGCCCGAGGCTAATTCAGACTCAAAATAATTTTTTGCAAATATCACGAAAACGAAGGGGGAGCGGCGGTAACATGTATAAAGAAAAAATCTTCATAACAGTGACCTTGACAACATATTTCAAGATCATCGAAATTTGTGAGGAATCGCTAAAGTAAATAATTACCGACATCAATATTAATTGTAAAATAAAAAATATACATATACAGCACACTAATAAAATAGTGGTATGCGTCGTATACAGGGTGTTCGACCACCTCTGGGAAAAATTTTAATGAGCGATTCTAGAGGCCAGAATAAGACGAAAATAAAAAATACCAATTAGTTGATGGAGGCTTCGTTACAAAGTTATTAACGATTAAAGTTCCGCCTATATAATGGCAATATGCGAACAGGTGTGTTCGTGCGCAAGGTTGCGGCAGGCCAGTGTTAATGGTTCTCATGCAGCATGAAAAAATTTTACTTACCGAGGTTATCGACAGCTTTAGATTTTTATCCTGTTACGGGAACGCGAACACCTTACGTTGAATAAGATTCAACCTGTCTTATGAACATCCAGAAGGGCATATCAAAATTCGCCGACGAGATTTTCACAGAGAAAGGGTGAATGCCATTTCCAATACACAATGTTGTACACAAAAAGCCGCGAACACAGCTGTTTGCGTATTGTCATTCTACAGGCGGAACTTTAAACGTTAATAACTTTTTAACTCAATCAACAAATTGGTATTCTTGATTTTCATCTTATTTTGGCCTCTAAAATCTTTCATTAAAATTTTTCCCAGGGGTGGCCGAACACCCTGTATATTTTTCTGTATTAGTCATTATCAGGTGAATTCTGAATTAACCGTCCATATCGCCACTATGGGCACTAATAGTATACGGACATTCTTGCTAGGTATTCACTCCGAACAAAACACGACGCTTGTTCTTTCATGCAGAGCATACCTCTAGAGTATGGTGCGGCGTGTTCTACTCGGCGCCACAATGTCAGCAACGCGCTGTCGACTTCTTCGCTATTCGGTGCAGGTACTCCCCGAAGCTGTCGTGCCCGGAGAATATCTGCACCAACGAGAAGATGAGGTTTTCATGCCCTATGCCCAAGGAGGAGTGGCCGGACAGCTACGAGAGCCCGATGTCTCGCAGTTGGCAAGGCCAATCGCTCCTGCCGTGCGAGCACCATGGACTGCCGTGTCTGGCGCTTCAATTCACCCCAGCTCGGTTCCCGCTCGAACATATTTAGGGAAATCCTCATGGTCACTTACCGGCTAAAACTCTACGGTGACCATCCTCAGGCGCCTGGTGGGAGACCGAGAACTCTAGTGCAACATCACAGAATCCCCTGCCGTGCCGTGCCTTTTCAGGCCCTTCTCAGTGGGAGGCACTCCTCCCACCACATTCGCGCTCAACCACAGGCGCCTGGTCACCAGCACCCGCGGTCCCATAACAAGGGATTAAGCCGCCGGCCTCGGGGGCTATGTTGGCCGCAGGAATCATTCGCAGTCAACTGGTCAACCTGCGACCTTATGTAGAACCCGCGGCAAATATTCTATGCCTCAGCCCACTCAGACACATATTCACACACACATTCACATACACAACACATTCATACCGATGTTTGGCCCACAGTAGCTTTTGCTCCGATCTTCGGGATGCCATGCGAGGATGCGGCCACCAGCCCTCTCAGACTGATGACCTCATCTTCGCATCCCATTCCAGTGGCTGCTCCTATCCGCCACTGGGGGATGTGCCATGCAGGGGTTCACCTCCCCTGCCGCCTAGACAACCAAACGGGTGCGTGGCGGTTCCCACTCGACCAGGTGCCCCTTCATCCCCGCGCGTCGATCGACACGGTGATTATGCTTCACCGCTTGCGACCGCGCGAGGAGGGTCATGAGAGGTGGCCCCGCGAGAATCGTCGCCGCTTCATGTGACAGGGTCCGGTACCAGCGGTTAACCCGAAGCGTAAGCCGCCTCTGTACCTCAGGCCGCTACGTCATCCGCCAAGACGGGGACCCTGTACAGGGTTACTCATTGTACCATAGCTACATAAAAACGGCGAACCCGGCCCGCCGGACTCCTCAGGTTGAGGAGTATTCGGCCTAAAACGCTGGCTAGTCTTTCTAACCGGGGGACCAGGCAGCGGAAGTGCTCCCCGAACAGCCAGTGGCTATCGAGGATTAACCCCAGATACTTCATCTGGGGCTTCACCTTGATATCAGCCTCACCTATCCGGACCAAGGGAGGGGGGCGGATCCTGCCAAGGTGAATAAAAAGCTGTCACCTCGGTCTTATGGGTCGCCATCTTCAACCACATCTCTCTGATTCAGCCGAGTTGCATCTCTTTCTTCGTGAGGCGTTTAGCCTTCCCTCAGTGCGTCCCAACACACAGTAGGCTATTTGACCCGAAAAGCCGGACATGCCTATGTGAAATTTTCTCAATCTTCAGACTCCTAGAATTTCATTAATATCCATTGAAATTTGATGAGGAAAAAAGCATTTTTAAATTTGAACTTTCTACTTTTGGATACTTTACACCAATTTTATCGAAACGGGTGCCCAGGGGATAAAGTCCACCCTTAAAAATGAGTGTGTCAAATTATACAAATTTCTTGATATTTATCAAGCATAGGTAAGTGTAAATAATTTTGCAATTTTTATGAATGTATACTATCGAAAGATATAATCATCCGCTTTTAGAATAGTTTTAAAATAGCTTTTAGTCCATGCTTGTCTAACAAAGCATGATTTTTTTAGTGTTTTTCTAATGTTTTAATCAACGAATCCTAGTTCCAGTGAAGTTAATAATGTAATAAAATTTGTTTATCTATAATATTTCTTGTTCATAACATGCACATTGTTAGGTTCGTGAGGGTTTGATAATTTATTTGTAAGGATGTCAAGGATGATCACAGGCGTGTGGTCGGATTCAAGTATTCGGACACTATACTTAACGATATAAACTATATTATTTAATATTTACTATAACTATTTAACATGAAGAACATAAAAAGATAAACATAAAAATCGTGACTACTCCCAACTAGAGTTCGATGCAAAGTGACTTTCTGCAGTCGAAGTCGAACCTTCTCGATTCCTATCTACTTAATATTATACACAAATGAGGTCATCGATACACAGGACCCCATTTTTTCTACGCGCGTTCGAGGAGCAGACCTCCGACGCATTACGGCTTAAACCTAAACACTTCGCTCATTGATGCCAATGATCCTAGCCTAAATACTTTTATCGACACCAACAATAACAGTCCCGCGGCCCAAACACATACATATACACTTCTTTCATATTAAAACCAAATGTATTCAAAGAAATTCGACGAGACGCCGGACCGGCGTCAGAAAAAGGCGGCGGTACCCGGTCGGCTGTCGTTCGCGTCTTGTTATTCTGTAACAAAACTAGGCGTTAAGTTAAAATAAGTGCCAAGACTAGGCGTTAATACCTGGCAACGCTTATCGCGTCACGCGCCTCGCTTTGTTCTACGCGCTTCTGGCTTTGCTTGTCATGCTCAGAAGGGGGGATTACAGCCGCTGCTAAACGCAGCTATGCTAGTGGACTGTATGTGAATGTTTCTCGTAAATCGAAAAACGTTTGATTGCAGTTGGGAAGAAGAGATTGGATCTCGATTCTTTCACCACTGCTGGGCTTGATTGTCACGGATGGGGGCAACAAGTGGAGGTTGTAAGGCTACAAATGTACCTGATCCGTGATTTCTCACCGCCCTTGTATGCGTACGAAACGCAGTGCAGTGTAACACTTTAACTGCGCACGTAGCAACTGACTGATTAAAGATGGTTACACTATGATGTTCACTGCGCAGCGTTCTACGCACAGTGAACGTGTATGAGTTACACTGGCGGTCTTGGAACGATGCTCGAGCCGAAGTTTTCGAACTTCCCCGCGGGTGTGCCTCTATGGTGTTTAAGGAGACGACCCTTTGAGCCAATATGCCGTACGCTGGGAATCCGTGGAGTTCTAAGCTCCGATTCGAGGAACGGCGAGCCCATCGAGGGATGTTCCTAAGGGGCACCCTATGACTGGCTCCAAAGCCGTGCGACAATGAAGAGGAAAACGAGAGATTCTCTCGATTCCTTTCACACGATCGCTTTTAAATGATACGTGCAAAATCAGTGTCTAGGGCGGCAATCGGACACGGCAATCCTGGTTGTTTGAGTGAACCTTAGCCACCGGCTCATATTGAAATCTCAGTTATAAATCAACGAGATTTCGACAGTCTCAAATGAGATCGTTCAACGGCAAGATCGATTAATAGCACAAGAACAGGGAGGACGAAAGTCTCAATTGTGCGTGATTGACTCGCGATCCGCACCAGTTTAACGTCGGGTCGTAGTTCTTTATTTCGACGAAAAGTTTGAGATCTCTAAACTTTGCGAATATAGCGTAGGCTGTGCGGAGCGAGATTGAAGTTCGATTCGCTCTCAGCAGAAACTAGCTTAAAAGTGACGAACGAGCACGGACAGTAAAAAATGTGGACGCAGGAGGTGATTTGTTTGTCTCTGCCCAATATATTGTCTTCATATCCTCTCTATATATTTACGTCGTAACGCTCGTTCGAAATTAAACATTATTAGGTCTTTACCACATCTTGGTTTTTCTAACTCGTATTGTTTCGCGTAACGGATTTTGCGACCTAGAATCTGGGCGGCCACGTACACCGAAACAATACAGCTCAACGAATTTAATAATAACTACTAATGATACGAAAAAATTGTTTATATGTAAATTGTAGGATAAAATAAGATCTTTATTTTAGTGTAAACGAAAATTTTGTTTATATTATTAATTTCAAAGATACGATGGTGAAATTTCGTTTTTTTAAATGGTACTATATATTTTTTTTTTGATCATGCGATAGGGTTTTTCAAAACGAATTTATTAACCTGCAATTTATTCACCTGATTTTTATTAGTTTTCAAAATAAAATGCTTAGAAATTTACTGATTTTCAGTGGAGACGTCTCGGCTTGAGTGGTAAGTCATAAAAGCGGTCCTATTGTTGTGGTGTTTGACTCTGCCTGTTGAAACCAATAACAAGGGTTTACACTCGGAACGGCAGGTCCGAAGAGTAAGAAACATAGAAAGTATTAACCATCCAAATTATTAACGACACCATCCTCGATGCGGCAAACTTGGAGCGTGATGGATAATACTTTCTACGTTTCGTACTTTCCGAGTCTGCCGTTTCGAGCGTAGACCCTTGCTATCGGTTTCAACAGGCAAAGTCAAACACTGCAACAATAGGACCGTTTTTATGAGTTAGCATTTAAGTCGAGACATTCATTTTTCAACGTCTCCGTTAAAAATCAGTATATTTCTAAGCGTTATATTTTGAAAACTAATAAAAATTGGGTGAATACATTAAAGCTTAATAAATTCGCCATGAAAAGTACTCTCGCATGTTCGAAAAAAAATATATAGTTCTATTTAAAAAACGAAACCTCACCACCATATCTTTTAAATTAATAACATAAACAAATTTTAGTTAACGCCAAAACAGAGATCCCATTTTATCCTGCAATTTACATATAAACAATTTTTTCGTATCATCAATAGTTATTGAAATATCACGATTGCCATACTTTAGCGTGGACACCCTGTATATGAACTTATTACCACTAATAAATTTATTACTAATATATATTGTTATATAACACATACACTAAATATATACTAATATTAACAGACGATAAGTATAAACTAAAACCGAAATAGCACTTAAAATTAATAAAATGAAGGAAAAACATAATTATATTGTATAAGAATGTAAAGAACTCTGTGAATATTACGCTGTGTTGCCTTTGATCGCACTGTTTCAACGGAATGCAGACAGAATTATTTATGATACCCGCAGTGAAAACTGTTAAGATTAATTGATTAATTTATTCTCTTTCTTCTCACGGTTTAATATTATCGTTATTAAATTACATTATAGATTACATTCGTGGTGTTCGAAGTAGTGTCTTACACGTGCTCTACTGTCCGTTCTCTTTCCGATCATCGCTTGTAGCCCGTCCCCCACTCCCCGTCCCGTGCAACATGCGCATTCGTCTCTTAAGCCGTATTTTCATATTTACATATACTTCCACTCTCAACAAAAACGATTACCAGGACTCACCCTAAAGTATAACAAAATCGTTAATGAAGTGTTGGGATCCGGACGAGAAACGCACACTCCGGGCACACATAAAACAACGCGGAAACAAACAGTTTCGGATAGATTTATGCCCTTATATGTATATTTGGCCTTTCGCTGAGGAGAGGATGTCGGTGACCCTTAGTATCTGATGACTGTCTGTGGATGACTAGTTCTGGATGAGACATTTGTGTACTTCATCCGGGATTTTGTACTAAGATAAAAATGTGAAAAATAAATCTGACTTAATCATTTTGAACGCAGCGGTTCCGATACGTTTATCAGCATTGAGTCATCAGGTTGGTCATCCTACAGAAGTCACATAATCGTAAAGAACATTACTGAATTATTGGTTATTTTCAAATATTAATAACTATACAAATATATACGATGAAAAAGTAGGAACTGTTAAAAAATGTAGTACATACTTATGTGAGAATCTTCCATAATGGGAAAGTTTATACAACTTCTTTAGAACATATAAAAATTGCTAATAGACGAAGAATTTTTCAGAGAAAAAAAAATGTTGATACAATGTTCCTTACATATTCAAATACCTCAGGCAGCAAAAATATTGTAGTTTACGTCAAATTAAAAAAATAGTCTTATGTTCGGCTTCTCGGGGCAAATACCCCACTGTGCGACGGGCAGAACCAACGTGTCATCCGCGTAACACACGGTCCTGACTTTGTTGGAGAGATCGGCCCGCAGCACCGCGTCGTACGATATGTTCCACAGGAGTGGCCCCAGGACCGACCTCTGCGGAACGCCGCAGTACATCTCCCTCCGCATATAAATATCCCAGCCCGGATACTCGATTTACCTGCTGCGAAGATAATCCTCGACCACCGCCGCGAGGTAAGGGGGGACTCGGTGGTATTCGAGTATTCATAGTGCCAGCACGATCCCCACCTTTTCTTTTGTTGACGCGGGGAATCCTCATGGACACCCGCGGTGACTATCCTCAGACGCTTGGCGAGGGACTGGAAACTTTAATGAAACATCACAGAGTCCCTCGCCGTGCCATGCCTTTTCAGGCCCATTCCGGAGCACTCCATGGGAAACACTCCTTCCACCACATCCTCACTCAACCGCAGACGCAGGGTTACTAGCGCCAGCGGTCGTGGGTAGCCACCAGCCCTCTCAGAGACGTCAACCGCAGACACCTGGTCACCAGCACCCGCAGCCCCGTGACATGGGACTAAGCCGCTGGCCGCAGAACTTACCCGCGGCCAACTGGCCAACCTGCGGCCTTAGGTAAAACTCTCGACAAATATCCCTTGCCCCATTCCACTCACACACACATTCACACACGCAACACATTCATACCGGTGTTTGGTCCGCGGGAGCTTTCGCTCCGACATCCGGGATGTCATGCGAGGATGCGGCCACCAGCCTTCTCAGGTTGATGACCTCATCCCTGCATCTCAGTCCAGTGGCTGTCCCTATCTGCCACTTAGGGATGTGCCACGTAGGGGTCACCTTTAGAGGTTTTTGATACTAGGCATGTACTATAACTTGTGCCCACTACCGTTTCAGAAGCGATTCCCACCGTTGGAAGCTCTCCGTGTGAGCGTGTAAAGCTGCGAGAGTTTGATTTTGCACTGGATACACAGAAGAGATTGCGGTTTTGAACGTGTATTGGATGCATGTATGTACACGTGTACTCGTAAATTATTTCACGTACGTTTATATACACGTGTAGTATTTCATAGATAATACATTTTTATCTTAATTTATGTAATTTTCAGAATATCGATACTAATTTACGGATTTAGTATTGTGTCTGTATTGCAAATGTAACATCTAAACATCCGAATATTTAGTTAAAAAATGAAGTACATGTGATATTAGAGGTTATGAATGGATACATGCCGCCACATGGCCGGGAAAAGTAAAACCTAAAGCGCGCTCACAAACGGGGAAACCCCTCGCTATCACCGGCTACAGGCGCGCCAACAATGCCGACATTGGCCGCATTTCCAACACTCCCCCTCAATGTTGGCAGACTGGTTAACCCTGTATGGTAGCAAAAACTCAGGTGCTTCTCTCTCGAAACACATTTGGTCAGTGCGTCAGCCACCATCCGTTCCGTTGGCATATATTCGATTACAACTTCTCCATTTTGGACCATATCCTTGATAAAATGACACCGAATGTCAATGTGCTTGGTCCTAGCATGATATCCAGAATGCTTAGTCATAAATTGAGCACTTCGGCTGTCGTTAAAAATGACTCTGCTGATGACCTCTTCACAGCCGAGTTCCAACAATAAACTGTTCAAATATCGTAGTTCCTTTGCAGCTTCAACTAAACCAATGTACTCGGCTTCAGCCGAAGATGTTGCGACTGCACGCTGCTTACGCGATTCCCAAGAAACCGCCGTGCCACCCAGCGTAAACACGAACCCCGTGTATGATTTCCGATCTATAAGGCTACTTCCCCAATCGGCGTCCACATAGCCGACCAATTTATCATCGTTGGTGTTATATGTTAAACCAACTTCACGTGTTCCTTTTAAATAGCGTAGCACCCGCTTTGCTGCCTGCCAATGCTCTTCATTATGGTAATCATTGAATTGGCCCAATACACTAACCGCATGGGCAATATCCGGACGTGTGCATATCGCTAGATACATTAGACTCCCGACTAATTCCCTGTATGGTCTATCATCACTTCTGGGACTTCTTTGCAGCTTTGATCCATCAACCATAGGTGTCGGACTTGGATTTGCATCAGTCATCCTGTATTTTTCTAATAAACCAGAAACATAACTAGACTGACAAAGTGTAATACTTCTTCCCTTTCTTGTAAACTCAATTCCTAAGCAACACGATGCTTCTCCAAGGGATTTAATTTCAAAAACTTCTTGCAGATTCTGTTTTAACTCCTCTCTCCGTGTCCTACTCCTGCAACAGATCAACATGTCATCGACGTATACGCATACCATTAATAACTTCTCCCTTTTCCCAGAGTAGAATACGCATGGATCAAGTTTCGACTGGCACAGACCAAATTCTCGAAATTTGTCACTTAACGTAGCGAACCATTGTCTTCCGCTTTGTTTAAGACCATATAGCGCCTTCTTCAAATGGCAAACTCGATTTCCCTTTTGTAAATCATTTAGCATTAATATTCCCATTTTTTTTACTTCGCTGTTTTTCGGCTCATTCCTAATTAAGAATTCCAGACCTTCTTCAAAATGTTGTGGGATTTCCATGAATATATCTTCTTCAAGCACACCGTTTAAATAAGCAGTAGTTACATCTACTTGTTCGATGACCATATTATATCTTGATGCTAGGGATGCCATCAATCTGATGGAACTCATCCTGGTCACTGGAGAAAATGTTTCTGTGAAATCAATGCCTGGACGTTGCGCAAATCCCTTCGCAACCAATCGTGCCTTATACTTCTTATGTTGGCCGTTGAGGTCCCTCTTCATACTTAATACAAAACGACTACCAATTATATTTTTATCCGTCGGTCGTTCTACCAACTTCCACGTCTTCTTTTCTATAATAGACTTTATTTCAGATCTCATCGCATGCAGCCATTCCTCTTTTTCAGGTAAATTCCAAAAATCTTCCATTATTACTTCTCCTGCACAGGTATACTCTTCCTTAATGCGATATACCTCATTCGTTTGATCGATCCAATTGCCTGAAATTTCAACGTCATTGTGTGATTCATGGTTCGTTCCTCGTTCTCGAAAATTAAAAAGTTTCCTTGGCCTCCCCCTTAAACCAGTGCGTTGTATGCGTGGACGGCCGCGATCCCTCTTTGGGGTATCTTCTGGAACTCTTTCCTCTTCACTCTCCTCTTCAGGACCCGACTCCTCGTTGCGTAGTGGAACTGGACTTCTCCTATCGTCAGTATTATAATTGGGTGCATCCTCACTATGATTGCCATCACTCTCATTTTCTGCTTCCTTTGCACAGTTCTCATAATATCTATCTCCATGACATTTATCCTGGACACCTGCCTCTATTTCTATTCCTGGATCATCTGTGTAAAAATCTTGGAAATTACCAACCTCATGATGCTTGGGCATTAAAAACTTTACGTTTCTCGTGATTTCCATACGTCTACGTTCTGGTAGCCAAACTTTATATCCTTTAACCTCGTCACTGTATCCGATGAAAACGCATTTTTCCGACTTGGGCATGAATTTTCCCATACCCGTTCCATGTTTTAACGTATATCCTCGACACCCAAATATCTTAAAATAATTAACGTTGGGTAATTCGTTGTACCACATCTCATACGGTGTCTTCCCTCCCCGGCTAGAAGTTGGACATCGATTTCTAATGTAATTGGCCGTCGTCACAGCCTCGGCCCAAAAACATGGAGGTAAATTCGCCTGCATCAATAGGCATTTCGCCATCTCCACTAGCGTACGATTCTTCCGTTCACTTATTCCATTCTGCTCTAGACAGTACGGTACTGCAAGACGTCGTCGTATTCCCGACTTATTTAAATATTGTTCAAACTCACGATTAACATATTCGGTTCCATTATCACTCTGCAAACATTTAATACGCTTTCCCATTTGATTTTCCACCATGGCCTTAAATCTCAGAAATTGCTGGAAAACATCACTTTTCTTCTTTATGCAGTAAACTTCCGTGAACCTTGAACAATCGTCGGTAAATGTTATAAAATATTTCGAGCCTCCAAGTGACTCGGTTCTCATTGGACCGCAGACGTCCGTGTGAATAATATCTAACAATTGAGTCCTTCTGTTTGACTCCTTTGGAATGGGGATTCGAGTCATTTTTCCCTTCAAGCAAATATCGCACTCCAATTTGTAATCCTTAAACTTTAGATCTGGTATGATACCTTGACGGGTCAGTTGGGCAATATCCTTCACATTCAGATGTCCCATGGTTTGATGCCACTTCTCCAAATTATTAAGATTACAGGTTACTTGGTTAACCTCAGAAACGGAATTATTACATAAATAATATAAGTCTCCTATCTTATTTGCTCTTAATACTGTTCGTCCTTCCTGGCTTAAAACTGTGGCTCTTTCTTTATTAAATACGACCTTCATACCTTTTTGTGTCATTTTACTGACCGATAATAAATTCATCCTTACATCTGGCACATACAGTACTTCCTCGATGGTTATATTATTTATACCACCCTGACCGTCTAACGTCTTCAACTGAACCCTACCTTTGGCTTGGATCTCAACAGATTCTTTGTTTGCCAGATTTAATTTTCCTACATCACACATTTTCATTTCCTTTATCTTGTCAACGTCATTGCAGATATGACTGGTGCAACCACTATCTAAACACCATAATGATTTCTTATCAATATTTCTGTTCTCTATTGCATTATACACCTTTCCATCTTTTGTCGATACAAGCAGTGTGTACTTTTCCTCCTTGCGGCCAGAATAAGATGACGGACGTCCTTTGACATCCATCCTAACTCTACAATCAACTGCCTTATGCCCCATTTTGTTGCAACGGTAGCATCTAGTTTTGGTAATATCAGATTTATAAAATTGAGGCTTCATAGGTTTCTTACCTGATTTATGAAAAGCTGCGTTAGCACCAGGTACGTATACTTTGTCTGAATTACTTCCTTTAATATCGCACTGCTCAATAATTTTTATCCTCAATGTCTCAGGATCAGGCAATTCATCACGTGATATTATGGCACACCTGAAATTTTCGAAACTAGCTGGCAAACTATATAACAGTATCACTGCTATCAAATCTTCATGAATTTCAACTTCCATATCTCTTAACTGGTCAACTACATCAAAGAACTTTTTGAGATAGTCTCTGATGTTTTCACTTTCTGACATTTTATTTAAGATTAGGTGTGTAATTAGCATTGCCTTTTTAGCAGGCCCTTTAGATTGATACGACTCAATCAATTTTGTCCACATGTCTCTGGAGGTTCTGCAATTCTTTACCACCTTTACCTGCGCAGACGAAATAGCCAATTCTATTTCTGATCGAGCCTCTTCATCCTTTTCAAACCATATTTTATGCGCTGCAAGCTCTTCCTGTTTGCACTCGGCACTAATCATAGGTTCCTCGATACTGTTTTCTACATAGGCCCATAATTTCTTTTTTCGCAGAATTGCACGCATATGAATCGCCCACGATTCATAATTATCTCTTCCCAATAGTTCTATCTTTGATTCCATGTTCACATTCACTGATTTACCTTTTACAATTAACACGTGGCTTCTGGGCCCATAACCTATTAGAGGTTATGAAATACTACATGCCGCCACATGGCCGGGAAAAGTAAAACCTAAAGCGCGCTCACAAACGGGGAAACCCCTCGCTATCACCGGCTACAGGCGCGCCAACAATGCCGACATTGGCCGCATTTCCAACATGTGAAAACGTATGTTCTGTTTTACGTAACCCGCGAATCTCAGTACTTGAGTACACGTCATTACGATTCACGTATTTCGATACAGGTGTACCCTTGTATTATGAAATGCACGGATTAATATACGGATATATTAACTAAATGTGTAAATAGGGATCTCTAATGGATAAAGATACACAAATGTTGCGTACTCTTTTTATCAAGTGCAAAATAAGACTCGCGGATTTACTGTTCTTCGTTCAGCATTACTAAAACTGGAGTCGGCTGTTATACTTTGTACATTACCAAAAACGTACATGGATGGGCACTTTGCCTTATACCTGTCACAGCTTCTAGCTAGTACTATAGCCAGATGAAGACAATTATTAAGAAATAAAGCTATTAAGGTTAGGGCTAGTAATGATTAACGTTTTTTTAATCAGAATTTGATATTATTTCATATTTTAGTATAAAAAATACAATATTCCTTTTTAAAAAAAAGTTGACCTTCAAATTTTCGAAACACTTCTATCTATAACAAAAATAAATGCTCTACATAATGTGAGATTTAAGGCTTTCACGGCCTGAGTCTATACTTGAGGTGAAGGTTTCCGGATGGTTGCCGCGTCTACCTTCGGCGAATCGCTGAAATTTTTTTTGTGCAACGCCTATTTTAAAAATTATAAAAGTGTACAAGATGCATGAACACCTTGTATAGTACAATACTAGATGATTGACGATCACGATCGAAATGGATAATCGCATGGTGATTGACGTTTATTTCAATTGTTAATCGATAATGCGATTACATTACATTAAAATAATTATTCACGACGATTAATGTTTAAAATAATCGTTAACCGGTAGTGCCCGTCTGTTAGAATCTAAGGGGTTTCTTAAAGTTCTTTTTGTTTGTCCTATAGCGACAAGCCGTATATTTTTATAAAAATTAAGTATACAGGGTGTCCCGTAAATAGTGTAAGAACCGGAAATGGGGGGTAGCTGAGACGATTCTGAACAACAATTTCCTTTGCAAAAATGTCGGATGGAGCTTCGTTTTTGAATTATTAACGAAAAACACTGACCAATCACGGCGCTCGCCTTCCGCGCGCTCAGGGCCGTCCGACCTCGGAGAGCCACCGCGCCGGGTAGGTAGCAAGATGCGCGTTGAAGATACATCGAGGAACGAATACAAATAATTAAAAATACTACCACTACAACTGTTACCTAATATGTTAATTACTACGTAATTAGTACGTAAATTACTAAATCAAATTTATTAATTATTTGTATTTGCTGTTTCCGAGAAAGAAGGAATAAAATCTCGGTATTTTTAGGAAATTGACCCTTCGCAACCGAGTGACGCTTCTCGGCAGAGTGTTTTAAAATTAAAATAAAAATTATTATCAGAAAATTAAAATAAATACGGTAAGAACCATTTGTAACCGTTTGTTATTAAAAACTGTACTGAAAAAGCAGACTGGATTTCTGCGTACCGAAACATTCCTCGAATGCAAAGGGTTAATAGAGAAATAATTGAAATTCGACTTACCCATTTATCTGCAAATTGACCTACTGCGCTGACAATAGAGCCCGGCCAATGCACCGCTGTCGGTCACAGCAAGGTCAAAAACCCCAACGAAAATCAGCTGATGGGACGGCCCGATCGCTGTACCTGCTTCTCACCCCGAAAAAACTTCACGCACGGTCACTAACACTTTTCACTTTCACATACCGATGTGTTCCGTTGCATCCTACTTCGATTGTTGCTCCTTCCTGGGTTGATAACGGTGCCTGGATGTTGCTCCCTCCTGAATTGTTACTCCTTCCTGAATGGTAGTTGCTCCCTGAATTGTTGCTCCTTCCTGGATTGTTGCTTCTTCGAACCTTGCTCCCTTCAGGATTGTTGTTCCTTTTCGCTGGGATAATGGGCGCGATACGTGCGGGCGGCTTTCTTCGCGTTCCCCTTGGTGTCCGCGAAAACGAAGAACGAACGATAATCCTCTGCGTTTACGCGTTCCATCGCGTGCGTCCGCTTCTGTTCAGAAACGCGTAGGTTCTGTGAAAAATTTTGACTGACAAATTGCATTTCCCTCCCCGAAAAAGTTCCAGGTAAGGCAACCCATTGTCGCGCGATTCGGAGTTACCTGCGATCGACGAACGTGCAGACCATGTTTGCCGCAAATGTTTGCTGCTAAACCGTACGGTCGGCTTTTCTAATACAATTTTTAAGATTCACCGTGAATATTTTTCCATGGAAAATTTGTTATAAAAAAGAAAGAAGAATATACCATGAAAAATTAAATAAAATAAAAAGGTTTTGTTTATAAAAAATAATCCACGAAGAAGGAGTCAATTACATAATAGATAATATGCGATAATAAATAATATTGGAGCAACAAAAAACAAAAATATTTAAAAAGAATATTAAATAATATTTTTTCTAGTTCTTATTTCTCAAATGAAAATTCCAAGAAGATATATTTTTTAATATTTGTGTTAAATATTTTTGTTGTACAATTAAATATGTTATCCATGAAAAAATATTCACGGTGAATCTTAAAAATTCTATTAGAAGAGCCGACCGTACAGTTTAGCAGCAAACATTTGCGGCAAACATGGTCTGCACGTTCGTCGATCGCAGGTAACTCCGAATCGCGCGACAATGGGTTGCCTTACCTGGAACTTTTTCGGGGAGGGAAATGCAATTTGTCAGTCAAAATTTTTCACAGAACCTACGCGTTTCTGAACAGAAGCGGACGCACGCGATGGAACGCGTAAACGCAGAGGATTATCGTTCGTTCTTCGTTTTCGCGGACACCAAGGGGAACGCGAAGAAAGCCGCCCGCACGTATCGCGCCCATTATCCCAGCGAAAAGGAACAACAATCCTGAAGGGAGCAAGGTTCGAAGAAGCAACAATCCAGGAAGGAGCAACAATTCAGGGAGCAACTACCATTCAGGAAGGAGTAACAATTCAGGAGGGAGCAACATCCAGGCACCGTTATCAACCCAGGAAGGAGCAACAATCGAAGTAGGATGCAACGGAACACATCGGTATGTGAAAGTGAAAAGTGTTAGTGACCGTGCGTGAAGTTTTTTCGGGGTGAGAAGCAGGTACAGCGATCGGGCCGTCCCATCAGCTGATTTTCGTTGGGGTTTTTGACCTTGCTGTGACCGACAGCGGTGCATTGGCCGGGCTCTATTGTCAGCGCAGTAGGTCAATTTGCAGATAAATGGGTAAGTCGAATTTCAATTATTTCTCTATTAACCCTTTGCATTCGAGGAATGTTTCGGTACGCAGAAATCCAGTCTGCTTTTTCAGTACAGTTTTTAATAACAAACGGTTACAAATGGTTCTTACCGTATTTATTTTAATTTTCTGATAATAATTTTTATTTTAATTTTAAAACACTCTGCCGAGAAGCGTCACTCGGTTGCGAAGGGTCAATTTCCTAAAAATACCGAGATTTTGTTCCTTCTTTCTCGGAAACAGCAAATACAAATAATTAATAAATTCCATTTAGTAATTTACGTACTAATTACGTAGTAATTAACGAATTAGGTAACAGTTGTAGTGGTAGTATTTTTAATTATTTGTATTCGTTCCTCGATGTATGTTCAACGCGCATCTTGCTACCTACCCGGCGCGGTGGCTCTCCGAGGTCGGACGGCCCTGAGCGCGCGGAAGGCGAGGGCCGTGATTGGTCAGTGTTTTTCGTTAATAATTCAAAAACGAAGCTCCATCCGACATTTTTGCAAAGGAAATTGTTGTTCAGAATCGTCTCAGCTACCCCCCATTTCCGGTTCTTACACTATTTACGAGACACCCTGTATAGAAAAAAAAAATACAAAATAAACTATAACTCGCACTAAAAGACTTTCATTTTGATCAGTTTGAAAAACGGGTCTCGCCGGCCTCTAGTTCCAAATTCCTCGCTATGGGTAACAAGTATACAGAAAATTTAAATACGTGTGGACACGTATCACATATACACGCTCGTCAGCTGTTTGCCTCGCGCTCCAAGCGACAACTTGGGGCGCTTAGAGGGGACATCAACTGCCGCTTAGCGCAGTAATGAGTGGACTGTATTGATTTTTATTGCTCGGTGATATTCGTTTTTCGAAGGTATCATCGAGACTTGTTTCCGACCAGATAAGGCCTTCCTCTAATCTGCCGGGTGCTGAGTACTGCCACGGACGGGGCACCAAATGGTGGTTGTAAGGCTCCAAGTAGAGCATCTTATTTCTCTGTAATTTCATTTTTAAAACACCATTTCGTTATTTTATTTTAAAAAAATAATGAATACTTTTATAAATAGCAGATCTGTTTCAAAATTTGTCAATAAAACACGTTAGAAATTGATATGCCACTATAATAAATAAAATTATATTATGATTCAATGGAAAAAAGTAATTATTATAACAAAGACACTTTATTGATAGCTCGTACATCCAATACATGTACTTATATCTTGAAATATGCAGGTATTTAAAGATTGCATAATGCCGAGCGATTATCGCAGACTGCAATTTCCATTAATCTTGTTTGCGTACGTGACATTCCTGAGATTCTCTCTAGGAGAGTTCGTACAGCGAGCAGTGACACAAAAACGCGTCTGTTATAGTCTGGGCCACGATATAGCGAGGTCGTAAACTAAACTCTTGAGGGTTGGGGCCGACTACTACTGCGGCACTTCGGGCCGTACATGACATCTTGCTTCAGGGTGCCTTTCTGAATGTTTTTCTGTGCCATATATTATACGCAGGTAAATTAATATATTGAAGACTTTGAGTAAGAAATTTTACCTGTTTCAATTCCTCTAAAAATGGCGACACTAGATAAAGCATTTCTACGTACGACCCTGACTATGGTCTAAGGCCCTTAGCTGCTCGTTTTTCTGCCTGTTGCGTTAGCACGTGGTTCTAATAAATTTCAGATACCAGTATTATTTTTGGTAATTATTTACTTTAGTGATTCCTCACCGATTTCGATGACCTTGAAATATGTTGTCAAGGTCACTGTTATGAACATTTTTTCTATATACATCTTACCGCCGCTCGGCCTTAGTTTCCGAGATTTTTCGCCAAAAAGATCGTTCCCACTACAATGAATTCCGTCTATACGTACGTGCCTGTGGCAGCGTGTGTGTAAGCGTTGAATCGCCGATTGTTTATTGTTTCTATAGATACATCGAGGTGGTCGGCAATGGATGCGTATAACGGGTGTGCTTAAAAACTCGATTTGAGTAGCCGGTATAAGAAAATCTAACCCAGACCTAACCCAAACCTAACTATTCTACCTAGTAACTAATATAATGAATTAGGTCTGGGTTAGATCAGTTTATACCGGCCGCCGTGAGGCGGCCGGCCACGCATTCATTTTCTATTTCAATTTTCTTTATTAATAGTATACTCAGAACATCGAACGTTGTTGGCGTGAAACAAGAGCGAATATTCCACGATATGGGACCCGGAAAGAGCATTATGTCGGTTACATAGCTGAGTTCTTGTTTCGACGACAATATGATTTCAATACAAGAATAGCTGCATTTTTTGATATAATGGCAGAAATTTTTTCAATTTCTATTAATAATAACGATAATAGTAATAATAGTAAAGAATAAAGTATAATATTTTATCTCCAACTCAACCAGAGGCTAATTCAGACATAAAATTATTTTTGCAAATATCTCGAAAACAAAGGGCGAGCGGCGGTAACATGTATAAAGAAAAAGTATTCATAACAGTGACCTTGACAACATATTTCAAGGTCATCGAAATCGGTGAGGAATCACTAAAGTAAATAATTACCTTATTTTTAACATAAGTAATACTTTATTAAATTCAATAAACGTGGTTAACAAATAAACAATTTCAAGTAATATTGTTCTTCTTGGTTGGATTCTTTTAATACTCTTTTACCACTTTTACTTTTACATTACTTCTACGTTTTACGCCTTTTTCAGCTCCTCTACCACATCTACTCTTTTACCATACATGCATCCATACATAAATACACACTGTTGCCAACTTATAGGAAGATTATTCCCTAACACTGCCAATTCACTTGTTCTGGGAGCTGAAACGTGTAAACTTTGACACTTACTCGAGTTTACGATGTTTACATGTTTTTGTGGCATCGGTAACGGCTCATCACCATCGATTCGAGTGTTCCAACGGTGTTGTTGGCGTCAATACCGTGAGAGAGTAGCGAGCAAATAACACTGTTCAACACGAATTTTGTTTTTCCGTACCCACTAGGTGATTCTTGTAGAGCTCTGTTTCCTAAACACGAATGTGAAAATGGAATTGCTGTATCACCCTCAGTTTTTGAAAAACACGAGTTTTTGTGAAAACGTCCAATTTTGGGCAAAAACGAGGTATTACGCGAAAATTAAAAACATCAGACAGTTCCACTTAATCTTAAAAGATAGAGGAGATATTCCTGAATACGCTAACATCGATAGTTATAATATTTTGTGTTTTTGAACGGTTGTAAATGATCGCCAAAGTTTGAAAAAGTGTCGAAGTACGTACTTTATACACAATACTTTTGCATATTTACGAAAAGTTCTTTACCTGACACGAAATTTATACACAGGATCTGATTCTGCAGA
Organism: Colletes gigas; assembly: GCF_013123115.1. Lineage (NCBI taxonomy): Eukaryota > Metazoa > Arthropoda > Insecta > Hymenoptera > Colletidae > Colletes > Colletes gigas. The sequence continues at coordinate 169,322 of NW_025106720.1, forward strand.
CATTTCTGAAGAAGAAACTGTCCAACAGAAGTATAGAAGCCGTTCTCAATTGTCACAGGTCGAAAAAATGTGTGTTGGGAACGCGTGCACGACGTTTTACCGCCACGCGGCCATCGCTAGCCTACCTCGGCACGGCATGCAGTTCCGTAGCTACCTACAAGCGAAACTGGTATAATGGTTCAATAGGGTATGCACTCTGTATACAGGGTGCTCGGCCACCCTTGGGAAAAATTTTAGTGGGGGATTCTAGAGGCCAAAATAACACGAAAATTAAGAATATTAATTTGTTGATGGAGGCTTCGTTCAAAAGTTATTAACAATTAAATTCAAAAATTTCAAATCGTTCTGGAAAAATTATTTTAGGTTGCAGGGTCAATTATAATCAGTTTTGGTGAATAGATATACCCCCGAATTGCTAACCATTTTCGAAACAAAAATTCGAGAAGGTGTGAAATTTTTTGACAAAATTAAAAAATTTCAAATCGTCGTGAAAAAATTATTTTTAGTTGCAGGAGTCAATTACTATCATTTTTTTCATTAGACATACCCTCAAAATCCTATCCACTTTCGCGAAAAAAATTTGAGAATGTGTGAAATGTTTCGACGGGAGAAAAAAATTTCGAATCGTTCTGAAAATATTATTTTCAGTTCCGAGGGTCGATTACAATAATTTTTGGTGAATAGACATACCCTCGAAATCCTGCGCATTTTCTAGAAAAAAATTCGAGAAAATGCTGAAATTTTTCGAGAAAATTAAAAAATTTCAAATCGTTCCGGAAAAATTATTTTTAGTTGCAGGTGTCAATTACAATCATTTTTGGTCAATACGTATACCCTCGAATACCTACGCACTTTCGAGAAAAAAATTCATTCCCGAAAATATAGTTTCTGGCCAGAAATGCTACCCCGAAATTTCATGCGAATGCTTAAAATGTCATAACTCCTGAACGGATTGGACGATTTTAATGTTTAAAGAAGAAAACTACGCGTATTTTGCTAAGGAATACGTGACGATCCCAAAAATATTCGAAAAGTTATTTCTTCACTCCGCAAAATGAGAAAAAACCCCCAAAAAATGGACTAATTTTCAAACAGCCATAACTCCTACAATAGTGAATATATTTCGATGAAACTTTTTTCTGAAGTAGAGCTCATGGGTACCTACAAAAAAGTATTAGACCACTTTTCTGTAGGGTGTCAAACAAAATTACTAAAAATGAAAAACGAATTTTTAAGAAAAATCAACAGAGGCGCCTTAATTTTTCAGGGAAAATGAAAGGTTTCTAATCGTTCTGCAAAAATGATTTTCGATTGCGGGGGTCAATTACAATCATTTTTAGTGAATAGACATACGCCCGGAATCCTGTGCATTCTTGAGAAAAAATTCAGTACAGGCGAAACTTTATACGTTAATAACTTTTTAACTAAGCCTCAATCAACAAATTGGTATTCTTGATTTTCGTTTTATTTTTGCCTCTAGAATCTCACATTAAAATTTTTCCCAGAGGTGGCCGAGCACCCTGTATAGTATGTTTGATTTTTTTTGTAACTTTTATTGCTTAATATATTTGTACACTCTATGATACTAATCACTGAATTATATTTTCAAAATCCATGTAAACTTATCAATGGAATCACTCGATCATATACGCTTTTTTAGAAAGATCTCGAGTAAATCCTTGCTATTCACACTTCGCTCTTAGGAATATTATTCCTATTCTGTGAGGCAACCCAACAATAAAATGTTTATTTTTTTACGGCTTTATATTTAAAAAACCATTCATATACATACAATGAACATCGAAATTGTTTAGAAATGGAAATGATCGAGAAATGTTTTTTACACATCCACTAACAGATTAAAGAATCAAAAATGATAAACATATACAGGAATTGGGAGCCTAAGATATTATCGGTGTCGCATCCATTATGCGTAGCTACGGCACTGCCGAGCCGAGGTAGGCTAGCGATGGCCGCGTGGCGGTAAAACACCGTGCACGCGTTGCCGAAGAACATTTTCTCAACCTGTGACAATTGAGAACGGCTTCTACACTTTTGTTGGACAATTTCTTCTTCAGAAATGTCTGCAGAATCAGATCCTGTGTATAAATTTCGTGTCAGGTAAAGAACTTTTAGTAAATATGGAAAATTATTATGTATAAAGTACGTACTTCGACACTTTTTCAAACTTTGGCGATCATTTACAACCGTTCAAAAGTACAAAATATTATAACTATCGATGTTAGCATATTCAGGAATCTCTCCTCTATTTTTTAAGATTAAGTGGAATTGTCTGATGTTTTTAATTTTCGCGTAATACCTCGGTTTTACCCAAAATTGAACGTTTTCACAAAAACTCGTGTTTTTCGAAAACTGAGGGTGATATAGCAATTCCGTTTCCAGATTCGTGTTTATGGTACGAAGCTCTATAAGAATTACCTAGTGGATATTGTAAAACAGAAAACAAAATTTAATTTGTAGAACAGTGTAATTAGACGGAGAGCGACTGTCGAAATCTAAGACAGCGCCGCGTAATGACTAATGAGAGTACGCGGCCGGATCTTCAGCTGTCGATCGGCGCAGTCCTACATAGACTTTTGACTAGAGCGTATCGGCTTCCGATCTTGCTGGAATAGAAAGATTTGCGGAAGGAAAGTTCCGATTGTTCGAGAACTTCTCTGCCTGTATTTGCCGGGTGTAACGAACAGTAGCTCAGTCTGGTGCGGATTTCCTGATAGACCTCGCATAGCTGAGAATTCATTAAAATTCGAAAATAGTAGATTTATCCCTTGATAAACGGATCGCTTTGAGATTTGGGCAAGTGCACCCCGGAATCTCGTATGGGATTTCCCAATCGAGGTTCCATGAAATCAGTACTGCGGCAGGAGTGATCGAGAAAATACACCGATAAGTTGTTCGATTCCCTGGGGAGTGGCCGAGAGATGCACTAGTAGGGTTTTCGATCCTTCATGCAGCATTGAGTGGTCGTCTCAATCGTTTATACGATTGAGACACAAGGAAGTTGGCGGATACCGTCTTGATTTTCTTGTAATTGCCGCTCGGCTGAGGTTACACCTAAGGGAGGCACCTACATCGTGTAACCTCCAGGTAGGTTCACTGTAGTCCGGTCGGCGTCCTCTTAGGACGTTTGACTTTTCGGCGTTCGATTCTTTACTTCTACAGACCCCGCTTAAAATAAGATGAAAATGTTATATTTTTCGTTTAATTTAATCGTAAATGTAATCGTCGATTAGCGCTATATTTACTTTAATCGTCAATCGATGTAAACGATTACTTTAATCGTGAGTTGTGACCGATTAAACAGTATTCATTTATGAATCGTCAATCGTCCGTAATAACTAACAATTACTTCATTTACTTCTGACAACAAAATTCTCAATCGTATCCGTTAAGGGGTAAGACCACTGTAAAAACCTGAAATAAAGCGTTTTTTTTTTGTATGGATGGAAAAGTAAGAGGATAATAATATTCAAGAATGTTATTAACCATGTCATTAAGTGTTACAAAAAATGATGTTTATTCAATAATAGCGCAAAATAACGACGCTGGTGCCATTCTCGCGAGGCGTGTTTTCAATTTGAGACGCCCTGCGGTACGCAGTACATTACGTATTTCTCTAGCTATACTCATGTAAATTAAGAGAAAATTTTTTGTTTTTTTCCAAATACAAATTTGCGTAAGTTACACTGCATGCCGCAGAGTGCCTTAAGGGGTCATTCTGGTTTATCGGGCCGAAAAGTGAGGTAAATTCTATGAATTTTTTCTGATTTAAATACATTATATATTGAAATAAATACATGTAGTATTTATTGTACTATCTTTTGGCTTTATGAAAAATATTTTGTTATACATAAACAATTATTATTGTTAGTGTTCTATTAGCGTAAATATAACACTGAAAAAAAAACCTAAGTTGCTGGCGTAGGTGATTACAGTCTTCAGGGTTATCTGAAAGAAGAAAATGAACAAGATTTTTAATCGGCATGAATGTCAGCAGGTAAAACAAAATGGCAGCGGTTAAAAGAAACGTAAAAGAAAAACAGCGTTTTTTTAGTTACTTTTAACCGCTGCCATTTTGTTATTTTTTAACAGAAATTGTTCGACGAGGTACGGGCGATAGCGACATTCATGCCGATTAAAAATCTTGTTCATTTTCTTCTTTCAGATAACCCTGAAGACTGTAATCACCTACGCCAGCAACTTAGGTTTTTTTTTCAGTGTTATATTTACGCTAATAGAACACTAACAATAATAATTGTTTATGTATAACAAAATATTTTTCATAAAGCCAAAAGATAGTACAATAAATACTACATGTATTTATTTCAATATATAATGTATTTAAATCAGAAAAAATTCATAGAATTTACCTCACTTTTCGGCCCGATAAACCAGAATGACCCCTTTTTAAAACGCGCCTCGCGAGAATGGCTTCAGCGTCGTCATTTTGTACTATTTTTGAATAAATATTTTCTTTTTAACACTTAACGACATGGTTAATAATATTCTTGAGTATTATTGTTCTCTTATTTTTCCATCCATACAAAAAAAATCGTAAAAAATGCTTTATTTCAGGTTTTTACAGTGGTCTTACCCCTTAATCAATTGATTATTCCAATTAAATTAATCTATTGATGTTCAAGTCCGCCTCTTGGTCTCTATGCAGTTTCAATTGATATCTTCATAGCAACGCATGATAATTTTCAGAAGGTTACTTAGTTTCTTAATTGTCAGTAAGTGTATATGCCGTAACTAATTTGCCTCGTAGTATCGATGTCTAAAATATTACATTGTTCAACACGAATTTTGTTTTGCCATATCTACTAATTGATTCTTGTAGAGTTCCGTTTTCCAAATTCGAATCTGGAAATGGAATTGCTGTATTACCCTCAGTTTTCGAAAAATACGAGTTTATGTAAAAACGCCTAATTTTTGGTAAAAACGACGTATTACGCGAAGACTACAAACATCAGAAAGTTCCACTTACAATTAGTCTTAAAAGATAGAGAAGTGATTCCTGAATATGCTAACATCGATAGTTATAATATTTTGTGCATTTGAACTATTGTAAATGATCGCCAAAGTTTAACAAAGAATCGAGGTACGTAGTGTCTATTGAATATTGTTGCTTATTTATGAAAAGTTCCTTACCTGACACAAAAACTATACATAGGATCTGATTCTGCAGACATTTGCGAAGAAGTAACTGTCCAACAGAACTGTAGAAGCCGTTTTCAATTGGCGCAGGCCGAGAAAATATTCATCGGTAACGCGTGCGCGGCGTTTTACGGCTACGAGGCTTTTTTTTTTGTACGTGGGGGAATCCTCATGGACACCCGCGGGCCCACCCGAAGGCAGGGCCGGCGGGTAGTGCCGGACTCTTACCGGCTAAAATCCCACGGTGAGCATCCTCAGGCGCCTGGCGATGAACCGAGAACTCTAGTGAGCCATCACAGAGTCCCCAGCCGCGCCATGCCTTTTCAGGCCCCTCCCGGTGAGAGGAACTCCTCCCACCGCATTCCCACTCAACCGCAGGTGCCTGGTCAACCTACGGCCTTAGATAAAAGCCGCGGCAGATATCCCATGCCCCAGTCCACTCACACACACATACACACGCGCAACACATTCATATCGGTGTTTGGTCCGCGGGAGCTTTCGCTCCGACCTCCGGGATGCCATGCGACGGTGCGGCCACCAGCCTTCTCAGGTTGATGACCTCATCTCCGCATCCCATCCCAGCGGCTGCCCCTATCCGCCACCTGGGGACCCGCCACGTAGGGGTTCACCTCCCCTGCCGCCTGGAGAACCAAACGGGTGCGTGGTTACGGCTACGAGGCTATCGCTTGCCTATCTCGGCTCTGCAAGTACCATAGCTACATATACAGGGTGCTCGGCCACCCCAGGGAAAAATTTACATGAGCGATTCTAGAGGCCAAAATAAGACGAAAATCAAAAATACCAATTAGTTGATGGAGGCTTCGTTACAAAGTTATTAACGATTAAAGTTCCGCCTTTAGAATAGCAATCTGCGTACAGCTGCGTTCGCGCGGAAGGTTGTGGCAGGCCAGTGCTAGTGGTTGTTACGCAGCATGAAAAATTTTACTTACCGACATTTTCGACAGCCTTAGATTTTTGTCCACTGATGGGAACGCGAACACCTTACATTGAATAAGATTCAACCTGCCTTATGAAAATTTAGAAGGGCATATCAAAACTCGTCTGACGAGATTTTCATAGAGACAGGGTGAATGCCACTTCCAATACACAATGTTGTGCACAAGAATTATCCAAACACGATCATACACGCATCACGATTGTCCACAGTGTCCGCAAATGTCCACAAATAATCCTTTCAGGCACTAACCACTATGCAATTAAATAAACATGCATCGCGATTATGTTATTCGTGAATGTCTATGTGTACGTGCACCACGATTCTCTCGAGTTACTTACGAATAGAACTGTTTTTAATTTTTCAAATACACTTTTATTTAAAAATGTAAAAAGGAATCGTTGGATAAATGAAATTTTCGCGTCAATTTGTGTTCACGCTGAACAATGTAACGATACTAGCAGCTGACTATGCCATCGATCGACGAGGTTCAGAGAAACAAATACCGAACTGAACATCGATTCTTACGTCACTCGCCTCGCTTATTACACACACACACACACACGCGCGCGCATGCACTCTACACTCATTGTCAGTGGTGACAAATGGCAGAATCGGCAACAGTTCGTTCAGCTAGTCAGTCGTAAAAAAGAATCAGTCAAGACAGATCTCGCGACTCATTTTAGACATATTTCATTCAGTTATGTATTAAGTAGCATGTAAGAAATATAGTGATATAATCAATTAGCGAATACTTATTTGTAGACAATTGGAGAGGTGACAGGAACTTTTGTACTTACAATTCAGGTTGAATATTCTTTATTTATATGACGACGTACGGACCAATAGTTCGACGTATAAACTGAATAGACTGACTCTCTCGGGTGATCGGCGCCCTGGCTTATATGTATATCCCAGGTCCCGATCGTCCTTTGGTTTTTCCTTCGCACCGGGTGCAAAACTTCCCGGCACGTGCCGTGGAACATTTTCGGTCCTTCGAACGATGTTCCACGATACGTGCAGCCGATCGATTTTTACACCCGGCCCGAATCGGTTGCACACAGCATCGTTTCTCAAGCATGCGGAACAAACAAAAATAAATCTAACGGTCTACAACAAAAAATACATCTATCGGTCTACATATTAAATTCATTTTTACATTTTTAAATTGAAGTATATTTGAAAAATGAATAACAGTTCTATTTGGAGCATTCGTGGTACACGTACACATAGACATTCACGAATAACATAATCGCGATGCATGTTTATTTAATTGCATGGTGGTTAGTGCCTGAAAGGATTATTTGTGGACATTTGCGGACACTGTGGACAATCGTGATGCGTGTATGATCGTGTTTGGATGATTCTTGTGCACAACATTGTGTATTGGAAGTGGCATTCACCCTGTCTCTATGAAAATCTCGTCAGACGAGTTTTGATATGCCCTTCTAAATTTTCATAAGGCAGGTTGAATCTTATTCAATGTAAGGTGTTCGCGTTCCCATCAGTGGACAAAAATCTAAGGCTGTCGAAAATGTCGGTAAGTAAAATTTTTCATGCTGCGTAACAACCACTAGCACTGGCCTGCCACAACCTTCCGCGCGAACGCAGCTGTACGCAGATTGCTATTTTAAAGGCGGAACTTTAATCGTTAATAACTTTGTAACGAAGCCTCCATCAACTAATTGGTATTTTTGATTTTCGTCTTATTTTGGCCTCTAGAATCGCTCATGTAAATTTTTCCCTGGGGTGGCCGACAACCCTGTATATTGTGTTTGTTTTTTTTGTAATTTCTGTTGTTTAATATTTTTATATTCACTTGTATATTAAGTGATTAGTATCCAAGAGTGTATAAAAATATTATGACTTTCTTATAAGTTTATATGGATTTTGAAAATATAATTCAGTGATTAGTGTCCAAGGTTATACAAAAATATGAAGCAATAAAAATTATGAAAAAAAATCAAAGGTACTATATACAGAATGCATACCCTATTGCAACATTACACCAGTTTTGCTTGTATATAGCTACGGCACTACCTAACCGAGATAGGCAAACGATAGTCACGTGGCCGTAAAACGCTGTGCACGCGTTACCGATGAATATCTGTCGACCTGCGACAATTGAAAGTGGCTTCTACAGTTCTGTTGGACAGTTTCTTCTTCAGAAATGTCTGCAGAATCAGATCCTGTATATAATTTTTGTGTCAGGTAAGGAACTTTTTGTAAATAAACAAAAATATTGAATAGAAAGTACGTACCATAGAGAGATGACTTGTTGGCTAGACACCTACAAACTAAACGGGGCAAGGGTAAGGAGAGAAGGTCTTTGCGTCGCCTTATTCCCACTAGAGAGGTCCGCTCTGATGTCACGCTACATAGTACATAGTAGGGTCTCCATAACCACAGGAGTATTTTGAGCCTATGGCTATACCAATGTCCTTCAGTTTTGTCCTACCCTACTTTGTCACTATACGTCCTTCCTCTCGCAATGGAATTGTAGTTGTGAGCGACTCAGCCAATAATGCCAGATAGCAGGCGTCGCTATTACGCTACGGCCAATCAGCGTGCCTAGCCATGAAGTCATCTCACTATGGTACCTCGACACCTTTTTAAACTTTGGCGATCATTTACAACAGTTCAAAAGCACAAAATATTATGGTAATAATTTAGAAAAGGGGGGGTCAAACCCATTTCGATGAGTTTTGAATATGTTGTAGAAATCAACATTTTGAACAACTTTTTCCTATACATATAACCGCCGATCGGCCTTAGTTACCGAGATTTTTTTCAAAAAGATCGCTGCTACTACAATGAATTCCATCTATACGTACGTGTCTGTGGCAGCGTGTGTATAAGCGTTGATTCGCCGATTGTTTATTGTTTCTATAGATACATCGAGGCGGCCGGGAGTGGATGCGTATAACGGGTGTGCTTAAAAACTCGATTTGAATAGCCGGCCGCCTGACGGCGGCCGGCATAAAACAATCTACTCTAAACCTAACTATTCTACCTAGTAACTAATATAATGGATTAGGTCTGGATTAGATTTTCTTATACCAGCCGCCGTAAGGCGGTCGGCCACGCATTCATTTTCTATTTCAATTTTCTTTATTGATATTATCAGTAGTGGGAAAGATTTCAGCCATATGATTTTAATGATCGAATAATGAAATTTTTCGAAATAATGGCTGAAATCTTTCCCACTTCTGATAATATCAATAAAGAAAATTGAAATAGAAAATGAATGCGTGGCCGACTGCCTGACGGCGGTCGGTATAAGAAAATCTAACCCAGATCTAATTTATTATATTAGTTACTAGGTAGAATAGTTAGGTTTAAATAAGGTTTGGGTTAGACCGTTTTATACCGGCCGCCATTAGGCGGCCGGCTGCTCAAATCGAGTTTTTAAGCACACCCGTTATACGCATCCATTCCCGACCGCCTCGATGTATCTATAGAAACAATAAACAATCGGCGATTCAACGCTTACACACACTGCCACAGACACGCACGTATAGATAGAATTCATCGTAGTAGCAGCAATCTTTTTGAAGAAAAATCTCGGAAACTAAGGCCGAGCGACGGTTATATGTATAGGAAAAAGTTGTTCTAAATGTTGATTTCTAGAACATATTCAAAAATCATCGAAATCGATGAGACCCCCCATTTTCTAAATAATTACCAATATTATAATTATTGATGTTAGCATATTCAGGAATCTCTCCTCTATCTTTTAAGACTAAATGGAACTTTCTGATGTTTTTAGTTTTCGCGTAATACCTCGTTTTTACCAAAAATTAGGCTTTCTTTTACAAAAAACTCGTATTTTTCGAGAACTGAGGGTGATACAGTAATTCCATTTCCAGATTCCTATTTGGGGAATGGAACTTTACAAAAATCACATAATGGATATTGCAAAACAGAAAAAAAATTTCATTTGTAGAATACTGTTATTTGAATTTCACCAATTTTATTGTTAGCGCAACGGTTTATTATTTTTTGTACATTGACATTATTATATTTTTAGGCGTTAGAGAGGAATATGTCCTTGAGTGGACAATACTTGGAGGAGTTAAGTCGCCGCTACAAGAAACAAGTCGAAGATATGCAAAGATCACTCGAGCGAGCAGTCTTAGCGATGAGTGAGGATACACGAAGGAGAGAGGAACGCGAATCAAAGAAAGCTGAAGAAATTGTTATGTTGCGAAAAGAAATAGACAGTCTGACAAAATCAGTAAAAAATCTTCTATACGACCGAGACAGTTGGCTTGGAAAATTATCGATGATGGGTCAGCATATTTTATTAGTGTGTTCTGAAGTCTTTTTAATATTCTTGATTGTATTATATTGCCAAAGAATTAAAAGTTCCGAGGGAAAGGAAAAACAGTTAACAAAAGAGTCGATTCGTCGCAAAAGTGCAGAAACCTTTAGTTCGCATATAAAAAAGCCGAAAAAGCGACGACCCAGCGAGATAGCTTCCAATATTACCGACACGTACCATGAAATAATAACTAATGATAAATCTCAAGAAACTAAAAAGGCAAAAAAGAAAAAACGTAAAAAGGAAACCATTCTCAATACTGATAATGCAAATGTAAATAATGACGAAAAAAGGAATTCAATTGTACATTGCAAACTTGCAGGTAATAGAGTTACAGGTAATATAGAAGTAACATCGAGGAGCGTCTCATCGACTGAAGTATCACAAGCAAGTGATTCTCGCGCACAGATTTGCAGACGACCAAGATCTGCCCCAGAAAATACAGTCGATTGGCTTTACGATTATGTTCATGAAAAAAAATGTAGTGTCCCATTATCATTATTATGCGGTGAGAGTTTTAATGCCGAGTCTATAAAACACACTAAGTTCAGTAGGTCGTGCATTGAAAATTTGAACGAATCGAGTTCATCGTCAATAAACATGTTACCCAAAAGTGATATTTCAAGTGAAGAGATTGCTTCCGAATTGTCGACAGATAATTTTAATTCCAATAATAGTAACGTTATCCTAGAGGATACAAAATTAAACTCGTCGCCTTTCTTTATGAAAACTGCTTTGTGTGTAAGAAAAAAAAGGAAAGCTCATTTTAATTATGCAAATACAGAACGGAGTCAGAATTCAGGTGATTCCAACGATAAGTCTGAAGGAATAAATTCTACTGCTTCAAAATCATTTCTAGAAAAAATTCATACTAATGATGACACAACTACCGATGTTCTGTTATTAAACCAAAGTGATGAATCAAGAAGCAGTAGTGTCATATCGTTGTCAAAAAAAAATGACAGAAAAAGTACTGGTTTTAAGAAGATGGTGAGAAAATTTTTTTGATTGAAATAGGCTGATTAAAATAATTTGAAATTGATAGACTTCGTAATGTTTTTATTTAAGCGTAGATTCGAATGCTACGCTCGTATGATATTATTAAATAAAGTAAATAGTGTGGAAGGATTAAGTTATACTGCGGTTATGCTTGTATGAAATTTTATATCTGTGAATGTAAGTGTACCTATTAGGTAAGTTATTCTTATGTAGAGCTGCTTAAAAAATATGACTTTAGCATGGTGAGGTAGTAGTATTATCTTGAATTTCGACTTACGCGTGTAAAAAGGCGTACGGCTTTGGTACGGCTTTGTTTTGTCATTATTTTCAGAACTGTCGTTGATCTTGCTCTTCACACGATTATACCAGCTATCAATCGAACAAGGAGCACAAAACCAATTATCTAACAGACAAAATGAAGAACAAATATGAAATCTGGAATTCTTGATACTTAAATCTATACGGATCTTCAACCAGTATTTCTGTACATGAACTAATATGCAATGGTCTCTTAATTAACCCCTATTTTAAAGGAACAACTGATTTATATATTATCACTGTATATTGTATAAAAATATATTTGCATTACATTATGATAAATAACATATTAAAATTAAAAATAAGATAAAAATTTGCGCTGGATCCTGCATTGTTTTTTGTAGTTTGTTATATTTGTTAACCCTTGTACGACAGACGGTATTGGCAATGTCATTTGAAAATAAACTAGTTAAGTATTGGTTTTCTTCAAATTCTGGATTTTTTTTGTAATACAATTAGTACATGAAAAAGAACTACATCTAATAAGAAAATAATATCAACACAAGCATTATTGTGTTGCATATCTAAGTAGCCTGAAAACACTATTCATAAATGTAAGTACTTGTTAGCGTCAACGCCCTTTGAAAAAATAGACGCACATGCCATGACCACCTTATTTAGCGGCTTAGGCAGCCCAAGTGGCGATACACCGTGTGCTTTTTTTTTTTTTACGAGGGGAAATCCTCATGGACACCCGGGGGCCTGCCCGATGGGAGGGCCGGCGGGTAGCACCGGACACTTACCGGTTAAAACTCCACGGTGACCATCCTCAGGCGCCGTGCTGGGGACCGGGAACTCTATTGACAAGGGGAGGTCAACTTGGACCTGTCAACCTGGGATTAGAACCAACGGGTATAGCCGAATAAGGGGGTCAAATGTGCCCCCAAACCTATTTGAACGAACGATAGGTCATTCGATAGTTTATCCAAAAAAACCCTGTGTGCCAATTTTTAATTTGAAATCTCGACCGTGGGGGTAGTAATGGGGTGAAAACGAAAATCATGTTTTTGTACAATTTCTCTTGAACTATTGAGTGAAAAAATGTAAAAAAATTCAGAGACATTTCGGATACCGGGGCACATATTTTGGGAGATTTTCAGATTTTTTGATTGAAGAACCAGGTAGTAAAAAATAAAAAACCGAAAAAATGTCGATTACGTATTGAAGGAGGTCCGAAACTACTTTTATACTTTTACAGTTAACAAGTATTGCTATTACTATTATTCTCAATTTTTTCAGATTTTTCATTTTGGTGCGCCGCAGTGAAAACAAATAAAAACCGATATTTTCCTCATTTTCTGCGTATTAGAGTAACTTACACGTTGAATTTTTATGCTTTCTTCAATATATGAGTGTTTTGTAGACTGTTTAATGTTTCTACACTAAGTAGAATTACATAACAATTGAAACAAATAAAATAAAGCCAACCATTGGGCACATATAACCTAAAAAATCAACGATATTTTCAACAGCGTCGATACGGAACGTTAGAGTGTCCAACTGTGGAGTCGCTGGAAGTTTTTTTACCGTAGGTTCGAGTCTCTCTTCTGGAGTTAGTATTTTTTTTTCTTCATCATTTTTTTTTCAAATTCTAACTATGTAACAATGCTTTATATTTATTTATAAATGTTCCAAAAGTATTTTCCAAATATTTTAACCTGAAATATGTATAAATATAATTTTGGAGCATTTTTTGATTCTTTATATTTTTTTGTCAACTACGATTATTGTTCAACATCTCTGAAATTAATATAAAATGTTAGTTTTCAAATCTCTTACCTTTGACTATTGTGAATGGATCGGAGCTGAAGATTGTATATTGGCTTACTATTACTTCTTCTCCCTCTTCAATCAAGCAGATCTTTCCTTCTTGTTCTCTTTCTTTGATAAATATGAATGTTTGCTGCGGCTTCAGTATCTAACGTAGACATGTAAGCGTTATTATCCTTTCCTTACTGCTGGTTTTAAAGATAATGGAAACACTTCTAGTACTTTTAACTGTAAAAGTATAAAAGTAGTTTCGGACCTCCTTCAATACGTAATCGACATTTTTTCGGTTTTTTATTTTTTACTACCTGGTTCTTCAATCAAAAAATCTGAAAATCTCCCAAAATATGTGCCCCGGTATCCGAAATGTCTCTGAATTTTTTTACATTTTTTCACTCAATAGGTCAAGAGAAATTGTACAAAAACATGATTTTCGTTTTCACCCCATTACTACCCCCACGGTCGAGATTTCAAATTAAAAATTGGCACACAGGGTTTTTTTGGATAAACTATCGAATGACCTATCGTTCGTTCAAATAGGTTTGGGGGCACATTTGACCCCCTTATTTGGTTATACCTGTTGTGTTTTCTGGATGAGGTAGCCACAAAATACGCACTTTTATAATATGAATATAAAAGTATATTTGAACTCAAAACACAATTAATCATTCAATTTACAACCGACAAGACATAACCTAATACAGTTGCCATGATGCTAACCGCCATATCCCATAATGTTGGGCTCTACTCTCCCCCCCAGGCGTTGCCAGATTCTTGGCAGTGTTGCCAACAATATCCTTTGGCAGAGGTGTAGGGACTGATGTCCAAATGTAATCTGTAAAATACTAGACGTTTATGAACAGCCATTTTTGAAAAAGTGACTTTAAAGTTTAAAATTTCGAAGTTGTCGAATCGAATTTGTTTTTGTTTCTAATTTCAGGTCTCGACGAGAGGAACACAAAAGTCCAATACATTTTTGCCGCACCATCAATAGTTTAGTCAAAGATTTGAGGTTTTCGTAACGGGATAGATATATGTACCGTGTAGTTTGATGGTGTTTTCAACAGCCATGGGTAACCGTGGAGTTAACGTTGGAGAATTCGGCTCGAAAGAGGGTTCATATCCCCGAAATTAGTGTATTTTGTTTTTTTTTCTTTTTTTCGCTTAATTTTTAATTTTTATTTATTTCTGTTGGATTTATGGGGCTTCACTTAAATTAACCACACACTGCACTGCACAGTTCAACACCTATATTTATTCGCTTCAACAATGGGTCATGTGGGCACACGTGTTCATTCGACCAGTTTCCTCAAACCGACTGCCCGTTGTTCTCGGGCCACGCTTCCGGCCCCGGCAACCGACTCGCCCCGAAGGCTCCCGAGCCTACCCGAACCGCGCACGGATGACGTGCAGTTGCACCACGCTCCTTTGTTCCAACACTCCCCCTCAACTGCATGTCTTACAATCCTTTAATACTAACTTATTTTAAATTTAACAAGCGAACGCATGTCTCGTGCTTAATCCTACCCAATGATTTTGTAAGAACGTCTGCGGTCATTTCACTCGTACGCAAGTGTTTTACAATAATTTCCCCTTGTTCTTGCGCTTCTCGGGAAAAGTGATATCTTATGTCTATATGTTTGCTTCGCCCATGGTACACGCTATTTTTACTTAAATCTACCGCACTTAAATTATCGCAGTACACTGTGGTTGGATTGCTTAACAGTGAATAAACTTTCATGTGTTTTAACAAATTTCTCACATATATGATTTCTTTGGTTACCTCCGACAGTGCCATATACTCTGCCTCCATTGTGGACAGCGCAACCGATCTTTGCTTTTTACTTTTCCAGTTAATTGGACCACCGGCTAATTTTACGACATACCCAGTACACGATTTTCTATCGTTTGCATCGGCGGCCCAATCGGAATCTACATATGCTAGTAGTGGACTATTTTTGTCTTCGTATTTTATGCTATAATTTATCGTATCCTTCAAATAACGAAGCACGCGTTTCGCCATTTTCCAATGTGCTTCTTTCGGACATGCATTGAATCGACTTAATACGTTCGCCGCGAAAGCTATATCCGGTCTAGTCGAATTTGCTAGATAATTTAAACTTCCGACCAGTTCTCTATACGGTTTATTTACAATGTCATCCTTATCGGTTTCCGATTTTATTTATTACGCCGTAACCCCCTACGGGATTATTAGCACAAGTATACATAGAGAGAGAGAGAGAAAAAAGAATTGTTTTACAAAATTACATACATGAGATAGTGAACTTAGTAGCTACTTATACAATATGTAGAATGAAATTACAATTGAAGATCATGTTTCTTAATGAATTTAAATATAACCATCATAGGAGGTATAAGTGGTTGAAAAAGGAAAGCATCAATCGTGTACGGAGGGAAATAGCCATTAGAGCACAGCTGGTTAATCATGTCCGGTCTGCCAGAATCATATAAAGGACATTGCCATATGATATGATTAAAATCCTGCTCTGGATAATTACATTGGCACCTTGTGTCTGGTGCAAGATTGATTCGGACAAGTGAGACAGCTAGTTGAAAGTGATTAGAACGTAATCTGTTGGTAAAACAAATAAAATCCCTAGGAAGGGCTTTTCGAGTGAACCAAGGAGTTGCAGAATCGCTATAAAAGCATGCAAAATATTTGGTGCCCTTGTGAGAGGTTTGAGCATGAAGCTGTCTCACAGTCTCATTCTTAGCCTCTCTTTTGAATACTTGATAGAAGTCAGTGAAGGGAACCTGGAAATCAAATGACGGTTCGAGGCGAGAAGCTTCTTTTGCTAAAGTGTCGACATACTCATTATAAAAGATACCAGAATGAGAAGGGATCCAATAGAAGTGGGTTTTTATATTACGTAGAGCCAGGTCATGAATAATATTTTTGATATCCAACAAGATTGGGTTAAAATTAACATTTATGGTGAACTTAGAGAGGGAGAAAAGAGCACTCAGACAATCAGAATAAATGAAAACATTATCAAATGAATGCTTAGAGGCACATACTAAGGCATTTTTGATAGCAAGACATTCTGCAGTAAAACTGGAAGCCCATTTATTCAGCGCAAGCAAGGATGAGACATTAATATCCGGAGAAAGAAAAGCAGCACCAACATTACCCTCATCATCTCGGCTTCCATCAGTAAAGAATGAAATCGAATTTGACGGTTTATTACAGAATTGTTCCAAAAAGTAGACACCGGGGTCACCTGAGTTTTTAGCAGAAAGACCAATATCACAATTAACCTCAGCAACAGATTGGAGAGCTTCATAGCTGTACAAATATGAAGAGAAGAAGAATGGAATGACACTTGCCCACTAGGCCGCACCAAAACGAAGAAGATGTAATTTTATGAATACAGTTATATAGATCAGTTCCAGGAACGGATAGCTTCTTGATTAAATATTTTTTGCAAAGGAACTCGGCTCTGTTGCGAAGAAGCCATATTTTTGATTCTCCCAACAGGATATTGGTAGGGGTGCTAATTCTATAGCCTAGGGCAATGCATAAGGCAGAAAATTGAATTCTTTCTATTCTCAGAAGACGAGAGTCTGATCTAGGAAAGTAAATAAAACAGTTGTATTCGACAATGGGGCGAATAAGACTTTTATATAGGGTGACCAGGGTGGTCGGGTCAGCTCCCCATCTGATACCAGAAACAAATTTGAGAATACTAAGTCTTTGAAGGCATTTGTCACGAATAAACTCAATATGATCTTTAAAATGAAATTGATAATCAAAAATGATTCCAAGAAATTTGACGTTTGAACTAGACTTAATTTTATAGTTTTCGACATTGATAGAACAGGAACCGGGGAGAATGCCTTTTTTGTTGAAGTGTATCAATATGGTTTTCTCCGGGCATAAGGATAGACCCAGGCGATTCAGATTACTACTTAAACAAGTGATTGCCTTTTCAATAGATTTTTTGGCTATTCGAGGAATAGCAGCACGAGTAAAAACAACTATGTCGTCTGCAAATTGTGAAATGCAGACATTACTATCCAGACCAACAGTAATATCTTTAACATATATCAAGTATAGAAGAGGGCTGAGAACTCCACCCTGAGGAACTCCCTTAAAAACCTTTCTGCTGAGGGAGCGGTTGGAGTGTACAGCAAAGGTAATGTTGCGATCATGCGTCAGAAAATTGACGAATTTAACAATGCTTATAGGACATCCAATATTGATAAGTTTTGTAACAAGGATATCACTTAGGATATTGTCAAAAGCCCCTTTCACATCAAGGAAACAGGAGAGGACATCCTCGTTCAAATGAAAAGCCTCTTCGATTGAAAGAGTAAGTCGAGCGAGGTTGTCAGAGCAGGATCTCCCAGATCTAAACCCGGCTTGTGACGAAGGGAAGAAATCTATTGTTTCTAACCAATGCTGCAGTCTTAACTTAACCATTTTCTCCAAAATCTTACAAAGACACGAGGTGAGCGAAATAGGTCTAACATTTTCACTACCTTTCTTATCAATGAAGAAAGTGAAACTATTTTGCCAGAACGGGGGGAATTCAGAGTTCACATAGATTTCGTTTAGAATGTCAATAAAAATAAGCTTTAACTTGAAGGGAAGATTAGTAACAAGGCAATACTCTATATTGTCAGGACCAGGAGAGGCTTTAGGACTGCAGCTGCTGAGGGCAGCGTTAAATTCTTCTAAGCTGAATACGGAGCTGAGGAAATGGTTCATACAGATGTTGGGATTGGAGTTAAGGACGTTGGGGTTAGAGGGAACCCAGCATGGACTGACCTTCTCGATCGCTTCTTCGATCTTGAGAACACGATCGGGAGGACTAAGTTTACTAGAACGAATGTTAGCCCATTTATTCTTAAGTATCTTACATTTATCCCAAACGTAGGAAATATCCGAGTCAAAGTTGATACTTTGAGCAAAGTTGCGAAAGTCCTCTGTTTTCCTTCTTCTTATATATCTCCTAGCAGATGCTTTACATTTTTTATAATTGATAAAGTCAGAAAGCTGGTGAGTAACATCCCATTTTTTAAGAGCCGCTTTTCTTAAACGTATAAGTTTTTCACATTCGTTGTCCCACCAAGAAACAGGATTCCTATGTTGCCCAAAATATGTAAGTTTTTTACTAGGAGTGCACTTTTTAACTGCGTCAGTTATAGTGTTACAGAACAAAGCATATTTATCACAAGAGTTAAGGGCTAGAAAATCAGAATGGAGGAAGTCCTCAAATTTCTCAGATAAAATAGATCGATACAAGGACCAGTTGGTTTTTTTTGAAGACAGACGAAGGGAATTTTTAATAAATATCGCTCTATCGACTGATAGTTTAACGAAAAGAGGGTAATGATCAGAGCTCCAAGTGTCTTCAGGAATTGAGAGATTAACGTTATCAAAAATGTCTGGAGAGGAAAGAAGCAAATCAAGATTGGACAGCTTTTTTCTATGAAAGTCAATATGAGTGGAGGTGTTATTGTTAACTAAGATAAGATCAGAGTCAAGTAGGGAGTTAAAAAGTCTACTACCGTTCAAGTCGTTGCTGGAGCAGTTCCAGGAGGTATGATGAGAATTAAAGTCGCCAAAAATTAGGCAGGATCCAAGAGAGCATGCAGAAAGGAAAAGTTGGTCCCAATCTGTTCGTGCAACACTGAAGCTAGGAATCCTGTAACACCCTACCAAGACAACTTCTGGAGATGTATCGAGTAATTTAACAGCTCCAATTTCAAGACTGTCAGATATACTGCATAGATTATGTATAACAGTAAATTTAAGAGGTTTCCTTGTTAAAAAAATAATACCTCCGCCAGGACGATTATTTCTATCTATTCTAATAGCCTGAAATTCGGGAAGACTAAACTTTTTATCAGCTTGAAGCCAGGTTTCCACTCCTATAAAGACATCGACGTTGGAGAGATGATTCAGAAGTTCATCTTTGCACTTCATCAGGCCTCTGGAATTCCAGAAAACGACTTTGAGATCGTAGAGAGAGGAAGGCTTTTTAGGCTGAACCATAATCTTGAGGAGAGGAAGAATGGAGAGAATCCTTTGGCGAGTCGAAGGCAGTGTAGACTGATGGAGATTCCAGATCCGACTCAGTGTCGAAAGAAGTGGAAGAGTCATATTTCGCAGTAGAGTCTTCAGACCAGTCGAGGAACTGCTCTAGCTTTTTAATAATCCTTGTCGTTCTGTTTTTAATGGATCTAGCGGTGATAGAGGGATATATATCACGGAGCATTTTGACAACTTGAGAAAGATCGGAAGTATATGTTTGAGCCAGTTGTGGAATATTCGAGTTACCTCTGGCCTTCTGTAGAAACTCACGAACTTGAAAATAGTTTAGAACATATGCGTCGGGGTGTAATA